>NW_024058191.1:0-55000 GCF_016432855.1 Salvelinus namaycush
CCCACCAATGGGCTTTCTCTCCCACCAGGCAGTCCCTCTCCACGGCCTCCACAGGATCCAGCTACCGGATGACTACACCCCTACACCATCACACCGGGGACGAAAAGACACACCTCCTGATGACATCTCCAGCGGGCAACCACACTCCACAGCCCACCTCACACCACCCTACTCCAGGACCTCAAAGACACCTAGAGGACCTACCTCAGATCCTATACACAGACCTCCTCTTCTTCCCCTCCCTACAGAACACCACCACCACACAGCATCCCCAAGGCGACCTAGGAGGAATACAGACATCCTGCTAAACAATCCCTCACACAGGGATAAACCAACTGTATACCGACCCACCTCTTACGGGACCAGATACGGCGGGAGGAAACCCAACAGCTACACCCACTCCCGGCACCCCTCCAACCCATCAAATCCACCAGACACCCCCAAACACTATGTACGCAGAGTTGGACAGCACACACCGAAGCCAACCATTCGGGACATACGCCTAAAAACCAATCTCCAGACACTCTACGATTCGGACCCAACGAACAGATCGGGATGAGCAGCGCACCCAGCCTAGACCGATGCCTTCACCCACCCAGCACCATAGGACGGACGCCTCTATACTCGGCACCACCCCAATGAGTACTGAGAGCCTAGTTGAACAGCGGACCTCTACTACCACCATTCAGAACCACTCGGACAACCTGGTCTCACCAACCACTTACCAATCGGTGGCACGTCACATCAGCGGGGAACCACAGACCCCCGCCAGCTTCAACGCTACAGCACGTACACTCTCCAAACTCATCAGAGCGAGACACCACCTGGAGACCATCAGCTATTACCTCTCCGGTAATGACCTACCTCCTGGCTACCTGCACAAGGCCAGAACACTCACGGCAGCCTTCACACCATCGGGAGCATCCGATACCACACTGGCGGCACTCTCCACGGTATCCTCACTCTGGATAGAAACCAGCCACCAGATCCTACAACAGCACTACAGGGAGGAGGTATCCAATAGATACGCCACACTCTGCAGCAACACCATCATGCTCTGACTGCAGGAAGCCTGGTACCTAGGCATCCTATGGCCAAAAACTCCTCAGCGAACCACTCCTGGACCGCCTCCTACAGGACATTAGGGACCCCACTCCCCACCTTCCAGATACCAACCACCTATCCACCAGCACTCTTAGGACTACCACTCTCACCACTACACTCTTCCAAGCCACCATCCCCGCAGCACCTGTTGGAGATTAAACATCATCGAGGACGAGGTACTCATGGATGCAGCCTCTCAGGTGGATAAACCCAACTTCCTCGTAACCACCCTACACCGAGATTACCTTCGGATCACTTCCGATCTACGAACCCTTCCACCCCCACAGACAGCGACTCCTCCTCTTCAAACGACACCGACCCAATTGAGAGCTCCACGGATCCCAGGGAAAAGACTCCACAAATCCTGTGACCCTACACCATCACAGGACGAAGCTACAGAAACACCATCCACCCACGGCAGGGTTAACTACTACCCCCCAATCCTCTACCAGCAGGACCTACGTCTCGGAATCGACAGAGACATCAACCCCACCTCAGATCCCCTAGGGACACCATCAGAGCTAATACCTCTCCACGGGGTTAATAACAGCTACTACAGGAGGAACCTACCAAAAGGAAACCAAAGCAAGTGGAGAATCATACCACTTAGACCCTTCCTCATCATGGGGGGACTCTAACATCTGTAAGCTACCCCTCATCTACTCGGACACCCAGCTACCGAGTGGCTACTCGCATCCAAAAAAGACTCAAGTACAAAACAACTACTCCCTCTTCTCACACCCATCCTGGCCTTCAAAGGAACAAGAACCTCTAGGATTCCTTGGTCAGCAGCCTCCTCTAAAGACCACCACAAAGAAACAAAAGAATCTCACCGGGACCCATGGACCAAGGATGAACCTCCTAAACCCCTCGAGGACCCACACCACCACCACGGGCTGTACCACCACTGAAGCTTTCAGTACAACGGAGGAACGCCTGGACATACACTGCACCTACACCTTACACACCCCACATCCCATACAAAAGATAGGGGGTCATTAAGACCACAAAAATAGACCTCCAATAGCACTATAGAGTTACCATGACCATGGACTCTCAATAATAATTTCCTTTAGCCACTTTAATAGCACTATAGAGTTACCATGACCATGGACTCTCAATAATAATTTCCTTTAGCCACTTTAATAGCACTATAGAGTTACCATGATATTCCTTTGGCCGGCCGCGCCCAGACCCCTCCGGACCGCGCGCATATGATGTGGAGTGCACCCCCTCCCTTCCCCCCTCCGGTTTCCACGTGTCAGAGATGGAAGTGGATCAACCGACTCAAAACTAGAAACCAAACACTGGCGAGTCACCGCTGCATTGCCTACCGAGGGATCTGGACGCAGCAAGCCAAGGAAATTTTATCCCTGAAATTTACTGGGATCATCTTAAATCGGGCCTTTTCTAGGGGTGTTGATTCTCCACCCACTATACTTCTCCAAGGTTTGGTTGGATGGTAAATAGGTTTAAAATTATCATTAGATTTAATACAACCTAAAATGACCCTACCCTACTCCTGACCCTTGGATGCACATCACCTACTCTACTTTTTTTCTGATGAACACAACCTCCTCTGCTTTTTTCAACACAGAGGACTTTTTTTCATCAAAGACCCTGGATTCTACCACTACACACTACACACTTCAACGACAAAGACCCTGGATTCCACCACTACACACTACACACTACACACTTCAACATCAAAGACCCTGGATTCCACCACTACACACTACACACTACACACTTCAACATCAAAGACCCTGGATTCTACCACTACACACTACACACTACACACTTCAAACATCAAAGACCCTGGATTCTACCACTACACACTACACACTTCTACATCAAAGATCCTGGATTCTACCACTACACACTACACACTACAGACTTCAACATCAAAGACCCTGGATTCTACCACTACACACTACACACTACACACTTCAACATCAAAGACCCTGGATTCTACCACTACTCACTACACACTACACACTTCAACCTGAACTCCTGCAAAGACATCACCTTTTTCAACTAAAGACAAAGATTTTTTCACCAAAGAACAAGACTTCACCACCCTGACACAGGTGTAAGAGACCTCTACTTACCCTGACGACCGTATCTCCAATTTAGGAGCTAATAGAAAACAAATTATAACACAGGCTCAACCCACTTACACCCCTGCACCATACACAAACAAACCGAAACCCAGGTAAGACCCCTACCTATACAACACCAACCCATACTACGAGCCTTACCAGGAAGACCGGACCACTATACATCTAAGGTACATGCATGGGATTACCAAAAGGAACCACCTAAAACGACCCATCTGGATTAAAACCTACTACATCCATCCCCCACACAGGTAAGTATTGATATTCAACAGTACACCATCCCCAGGTAAGTATTCCCCTACTGGAGAAGTTACCCCTACTTCGGAGGACACACATCACTGGAAACAGCAAAAAAAGTTTTTCCAGACCCATATCTCCCATTCCCCAAGTGGACGAAAACACGACAACACGGCAAAATCTACCGCATTCACAGGATCCCAAATGGACGAAAACGCGATGGATGCTACACTCCGCTAGAAAGCACCAATTCAAGACGACAAGAAAAGCACCATCCCGGAGCAGGCCAAAGTGAAACTACCCCCCAGATACCCCACCTTCAACTAAACCTTAATAAAGGAACAAGGTTCTAGCCCTCTAACACCACAAAAAGACCTAGAACACACGGCCACCATCTCTCTCTACACATCGCACTTCACTATACTTATGACGTGACTTCAAAAGCGGGAAAATATCTCCACCACATTTGAAGGCTCATAACAAGACCTATGGGTCACCTAGAACCCCAACTATTGATTCATTATGTTCCTACGGATGTCTACTCTACCCTCAACCGTTCCTGTCACCACAGAACCTTATCTTGGGTTCTTCCCAGGCCCAAACTCTCAACTAGAGCAGACCGCTCCAAACGCTAACACACAAGTCAATGGCGACACAAAGGTCAAACACACCGTTTTCACAGGGGGATCTATTATACTTCTACACATCACAGGAACTCCACGTATGGCTCATCTTGACCCCTAAGACTTCTAGTCTTACCTAAAATTGACCTGGTACATCTCGGACACCCACAACCCAAACAGTACCCCAAAGGCAAAGTGTCTACTGCACATCGCATTTCACTACACTTAATGACGTGACTTCAAAAGCGGGAAAATATCTCCACCACATTTGAAGGCTCATAACAAGACCTATGGGTCACCTAGAACCCCAACTATTGATTCATTATGTTCCTACGGATGTCTACTCTACCCTCAACCGTTCCTGTCACCACAGAACCTTATCTTGGGTTCTTCCCAGGCCCAAACTCTCAACTAGAGCAGACCGCTCCAAACGCTAACACACAAGTCAATGGCGACACAAAGGTCAAACACACCGTTTTCACAGGGGGATCTATTATACTTCTACACATCACAGGAACTCCACGTATGGCTCATCTTGATCCCTAAGACTTCTAGTCTTACCTAAAATTGACCTGGTACCTCTCGGACACCCACAACCCACACAGTACCCCAAAAGCAAAGTGTCTACTGCACATCGCATTTCACTACACTTAATGACGTGACTTCAAAAGCGGGAAAATATCTCCACCACATTTGAAGGCTCATAACAAGACCTATGGGTCACCTAGAACCCCAACTATTGATTCATTATGTTCCTACGGATGTCTACTCTACCCTCAACCGTTCCTGTCACCACAGAACCTTATCTTGGGTTCTTCCCAGGCCCAAACTCTCAACTAGAGCAGACCGCTCCAAACGCTAACACACAAGTCAATGGCGACACAAAGGTCAAACACACCGTTTTCACAGGGGGATCTATTATACTTCTACACATCACAGGAACTCCACGTATGGCTCATCTTGACCCCTAAGACTTCTAGTCTTACCTAAATTGACCTGGTACCTCTCGGACACCCACAACCCAAACAGTACCCCAAAAGCAAAGTGTCTACTGCACATCGCATTTCACTACACTTAATGACGTGACTTCAAAAGCGGGAAAATATCTCCACCACATTTGAAGGCTCATAACAAGACCTATGGGTCACCTAGAACCCCAACTATTGATTCATTATGTTCCTACGGATGTCTACTCTACCCTCAACCGTTCCTGTCACCACAGAACCTTATCTTGGGTTCTTCCCAGGCCCAAACTCTCAACTAGAGCAGACCGCTCCAAACGCTAACACACAAGTCAATGGCGACACAAAGGTCAAACACACCGTTTTCACAGGGGGATCTATTATACTTCTACACATCACAGGAACTCCACGTATGGCTCATCTTGACCCCTAAGACTTCTAGTCTTACCTAAAATTGACCTGGTACCTCTCGGACACCCACAACCCAAACAGTACCCCAAAAGCAAAGTGTCTACTGCACATCGCATTTCACTACACTTAATGACGTGACTTCAAAAGCGGGAAAATATCTCCACCACATTTGAAGGCTCATAACAAGACCTATGGGTCACCTAGAACCCCAACTATTGATTCATTATGTTCCTACGGATGTCTACTCTACCCTCAACCGTTCCTGTCACCACAGAACCTTATCTTGGGTTCTTCCCAGGCCCAAACTCTCAACTAGAGCAGACCGCTCCAAACGCTAACACACAAGTCAATGGCGACACAAAGGTCAAACACACCGTTTTCACAGGGGGATCTATTATACTTCTACACATCACAGGAACTCCACGTATGGCTCATCTTGACCCCTAAGACTTCTAGTCTTACCTAAAATTGACCTGGTACCTCTCGGACACCCACAACCCAAACAGTACCCCAAAAGCAAAGTGTCTACTGCACATCGCATTTCACTACACTTAATGACGTGACTTCAAAAGCGGGAAAATATCTCCACCACATTTGAAGGCTCATAACAAGACCTATGGGTCACCTAGAACCCCAACTATTGATTCATTATGTTCCTACGGATGTCTACTCTACCCTCAACCGTTCCTGTCACCACAGAACCTTATCTTGGGTTCTTCCCAGGCCCAAACTCTCAACTAGAGCAGACCGCTCCAAACGCTAACACACAAGTCAATGGCGACACAAAGGTCAAACACACCGTTTTCACAGGGGGATCTATTATACTTCTACACATCACAGGAACTCCACGTATGGCTCATCTTGACCCCTAAGACTTCTAGTCTTACCTAAAATTGACCTGGTACCTCTCGGACACCCACAACCCAAACAGTACCCCAAAAGCAAAGTGTCTACTGCACATCGCATTTCACTACACTTAATGACGTGACTTCAAAAGCGGGAAAATATCTCCACCACATTTGAAGGCTCATAACAAGACCTATGGGTCACCTAGAACCCCAACTATTGATTCATTATGTTCCTACGGATGTCTACTCTACCCTCAACCGTTCCTGTCACCACAGAACCTTATCTTGGGTTCTTCCCAGGCCCAAACTCTCAACTAGAGCAGACCGCTCCAAACGCTAACACACAAGTCAATGGCGACACAAAGGTCAAACACACCGTTTTCACAGGGGGATCTATTATACTTCTACACATCACAGGAACTCCACGTATGGCTCATCTTGACCCCTAAGACTTCTAGTCTTACCTAAAATTGACCTGGTACCTCTCGGACACCCACAACCCAAACAGTACCCCAAAAGCAAAGTGTCTACTGCACATCGCATTTCACTACACTTAATGACGTGACTTCAAAAGCGGGAAAATATCTCCACCACATTTGAAGGCTCATAACAAGACCTATGGGTCACCTAGAACCCCAACTATTGATTCATTATGTTCCTACGGATGTCTACTCTACCCTCAACCGTTCCTGTCACCACAGAACCTTATCTTGGGTTCTTCCCAGGCCCAAACTCTCAACTAGAGCAGACCGCTCCAAACGCTAACACACAAGTCAATGGCGACACAAAGGTCAAACACACCGTTTTCACAGGGGGATCTATTATACTTCTACACATCACAGGAACTCCACGTATGGCTCATCTTGACCCCTAAGACTTCTAGTCTTACCTTAAATTGACCTGGTACCTCTCGGACACCCACAACCCAAACAGCACCCCAAAAGCAAAGTGTCTACTTCTCCTATACTATTCCCCATAGGAATCAACGATGGAGGCCTCCCCATCACTTAACAGACGAACAGACGCCACACCTAAAAAAAACGGAAATTTCTCATTGGATGAGACACGAGCATGCCTCTCACATGTACACCTCATGCACACCTGATGAACCAATAGGATTCGACCTTCGGCTAACCACATTGCTATCTTTTCCTATAAAAGGAGTAGCATCCCTCAGTCTTGTTTTTTTCTAGGTCTAAACTCTCAGTTAGAAACACGTTTGTAATCACTAGCTTGGATGGTACTCAAATCAATAAGGTCTCTGCATATAAATACTTAGGGGTATGGTTAGATGATAGGCTTTCTTTTAAAAAACATGTTACTGAATTGGGAAAAAAGCTCAAATTCAAGATAGGATTCCTTTACAGAAACAGGGCTTGTCTGTCCTCTGTAAATAGGAAAAAAATTGTGCAGGCTACTTTTATGTCCGTTTTAGATTATGGTGATATTATCTATATGCATGCATCGGCAAACACATTAAAACCACTGGATGCTATTTACCATTGTGCACTCAGGTTTATCACGGGTGATAGTTACAGAACTCATCACTGTATCCTATATCAACATGTGGGTTGGGTCTCTCTATCTGTGAGGCGAGAGCAACATGCTCTCTTGTTTATTTATAAAGCACTTCTTTTAAAACTACCTCCATATATATCATCATTAATTTCCACAAGATGTACTAATTTTAAAACCAGATCACAGATGTGGATTACATTAGAGACTCCTGCGGTCTCCACAGAGTTGGGTAGGACTGCCTTCAGTTCCTTTGCACCTTATTTATGGAACAAACTGCAGATCCAACTTAAGTTAGACACTCTGGTGTCCCTTGCCCATTTTAAAATGTTTATGGAGGATCAATATGATGTTGTCTGTGATTGTTTCTGTTGAATTGTGTATGTTTTGAAATGTTCTTGTCTGTATGTCTAAAACTGTACATGTCAACATGTTTACACAGGGCACAGCCGTAAAAGAGATCCAGGTCTCAGTCTGTTTTCCCTGTTAAAATAAAGATTAAAAAAAAAAAAAAAAAAAAGTCTCAGCATCATTAGGGTCAGGAGACCCCAACGCCATCCACTGGCCAAAGACCCAAGCTGGAACGCTACAAAGACAACCTCTTCCTCAACGGATCGACTGGGCTCTAGCTATACGCTACTCCCTATAAAGACACCTCACCTGGATCAAGATATCAACTGGGGCTCCCTCCCCACTGGCATCTCACTCAACGGATCAACTGGGCTCTAGCTATACGCTACTCCCCATAAAGACACCTCACCTGGATACAGACATCAACTGGGGCTCCCTCCCCACTGGCATCTCACTCAACGGATCGACTGGGCTCTAGCTACACGCTATCCCCTACAAACACACCTCACCTGGATACAGACATCAACTGGGACTCCCTCCCCACTGATATCTCATTAAATCGACGGGGCTCTAGCTATACGCTACTCCCTATAAAGACACCTCACCTGGATAAAGACATTAACTGGGGCTCCCTCCCCACTGGCATCTCATCAGATCAACTGGGCTCTAGCTATACACTACTCCCTATAAAGACACCTCACCTGCATCTAGACTCCAGCTGGTACTCCCACGACGGACCTTCATATACCTTCTAGACCGTCGACCCTCCACCACACATACACCCACACACACACACCCTAATTTTTCAGGTCCATAATACGGCTTTTTACCGCATTGAGACCTAGTGCACCTTTCTTTTTGCACCTTTTTCTCCTCCCTGCCACCTGATGAAGCCGAGTAAGGCAGAAACGCGTCGTGGCTGGGCTATCCCTAGACCCGTTGTGCAGCTGTAAGGAAGGCAGGTTCCACACGGACTTCAGGGGTACCTCCTTTTGGCTACTTATTTTCATTTGTACTTTTCTCTTACCCTTATTTTTAGTTTTACACAGATACACACTACACACACTACACATGGAAGATCTACGAGACAACGACGACTCCGGGCACTCTGATGGCTACTCAGAACCCCTACTCTACCACAAGACTGACCCTACTACCCCTACGGGGTACAGTTACCAACACAGACCCTCTGAACCATTTAAAAAGAGACGCACAGAAGAGTTGGCCGAAATAAGTTCCGACCGGCAGCCTGGTCTCATTATGGAAACGTCACATAATGAACTTTTTTCTCGGGCCTCTACACAGCGGGAGAAACATCCCACACCAATGGGCTTTCTCTCCCACCAGGCAGTCCCTCTCCACGGCCTCCACAGGATCCAGCTACCGGATGACTACACCCCTACACCATCACACCGGGGACGAAAAGACACACCTCCTGATGACATCTCCAGCGGGCAACCACACTCCACAGCCCACCTCACACCACCCTACTCCAGGACCTCAAAGACACCTAGAGGACCTACCTCAGATCCTATACACAGACCTCCTCTTCTTCCCCTCCCTACAGAACACCACCACCACACAGCATCCCCAAGGCGACCTAGGAGGAATACAGACATCCTGCTAAACAATCCCTCACACAGGGATAAACCAACTGTATACCGACCCACCTCTTACGGGACCAGATACGGCGGGAGGAAACCCAACAGCTACACCCACTCCCGGCACCCCTCCAACCCATCAAATCCACCAGACACCCCCAAACACTATGTACGCAGAGTTGGACAGCACACACCGAAGCCAACCATTCGGGACATACGCCTAAAAACCAATCTCCAGACACTCTACGATTCGGACCCAACGAACAGATCGGGATGAGCAGCGCACCCAGCCTAGACCGATGCCTTCACCCACCCAGCACCATAGGACGGACGCCTCTATACTCGGCACCACCCCAATGAGTACTGAGAGCCTAGTTGAACAGCGGACCTCTACTACCACCATTCAGAACCACTCGGACAACCTGGTCTCACCAACCACTTACCAATCGGTGGCACGTCACATCAGCGGGGAACCACAGACCCCCGCCAGCTTCAACGCTACAGCACGTACACTCTCCAAACTCATCAGAGCGAGACACCACCTGGAGACCATCAGCTATTACCTCTCCGGTAATGACCTACCTCCTGGCTACCTGCACAAGGCCAGAACACTCACGGCAGCCTTCACACCATCGGGAGCATCCGATACCACACTGGCGGCACTCTCCACGGTATCCTCACTCTGGATAGAAACCAGCCACCAGATCCTACAACAGCACTACAGGGAGGAGGTATCCAATAGATACGCCACACTCTGCAACACACCATCATGCTCTGACTGGCAGGAAGCCTGGTACCTAGGCATCCTATGGGCCAAAAAACTCCTCAGCGAACCACTCCTGGACCGCCTCCTACAGGACATTAGGGACCCACTCCCCACCTTCCAGATACCAACCACCTATCCACCAGCACTCTTAGGACTACCACTCTCACCACTACACTCTTCCAAGCCACCATCCCCGCAGCACCTGTTGGAGATTAAACATCATCGAGGACGAGGTACTCATGGATGCAGCCTCTCAGGTGGATAAACCCAACTTCCTCGTAACCACCCTACACCGAGATTACCTTCGGATCACTTCCGATCTACGAACCCTTCCACCCCCACAGACAGAGACTCCTCCTCTTCAAACGACACCGACCCAATTGAGAGCTCCACGGATCCCAGGGAAAAGACTCCACAAATCCTGTGACCCTACACCATCACAGACGAAGCTACAGAAACACCACCCACCCACGGCAGGGTTAACTACTACCCCCCAATCCTCTACCAGCAGGACCTACGTCTCGGAATCGACAGAGACATCAACCCCACCCTCAGATCCCCTAGGGACACCATCAGAGCTAATACCTCTCCACGGGGTTAATAACAGCTACTACAGGAGGAACCTACCAAAAGGAAACCAAAGCAAGTGGAGAATCATACCACTTAGACCCTTCCTCATCATGGGGGACTCTAACATCTGTAAGCTACCCCTCATCTACTCGGACACCCAGCTACCGAGTGGCTACTCGCATCCAAAAAAGACTCAAGTACAAACAACTACTCCCTCTTCTCACACCCATCCTGGCCTTCAAAAGGAACAAGAACCTCTAGGATTCCTTGGTCAGCAGCCTCCTCTAAAGACCACCACAAAGAAACAAAAGAATCTCACCGGGACCCATGGACCAAGGATGAACCTCCTAAACCCCTCGAGGACCCACACCACCACCACGGGCTGTACCACCACTGAAGCTTTCAGTACAACGGAGGAACGCCTGGACATACACTGCACCTACACCTTACACACCCCACATCCCATACAAAAGATAGGGGGTCATTAAGACCACAAAAATAGACCTCCAATAGCACTATAGAGTTACCATGACCATGGACTCTCAATAATAATTTCCTTTAGCCACTTTAATAGCACTATAGAGTTACCATGACCATGGACTCTCAATAATAATTTCCTTTAGCCACTTTAATAGCACTATAGAGTTACCATGATATTCCTTTGGCCGGCCGCGCCCAGACCCCTCCGGACCGCGCGCATATGATGTGGAGTGCACCCCCTCCCTTCCCCCCTCCGGTTTCCACGTGTCAGAGATGGAAGTGGATCAACCGACTCAAAACTAGAAACCAAACACTGGCGAGTCACCGCTGCATTGCCTACCGAGGGATCTGGACGCAGCAAGCCAAGGAAATTTTATCCCTGAAATTTACTGGGATCATCTTAAATCGGGCCTTTTCTAGGGGTGTTGATTCTCCACCCACTATACTTCTCCAAGGTTTGGTTGGATGGTAAATAGGTTTAAAATTATCATTAGATTTAATACAACCTAAAATGACCCTACCCTACTCCTGACCCTTGGATGCACATCACCTACTCTACTTTTTTTCTGATGAACACAACCTCCTCTGCTTTTTTCAACACAAGAGGACTTTTTTTCATCAAAGACCCTGGATTCTACCACTACACACTACACACTTCAACGACAAAGACCCTGGATTCCACCACTACACACTACACACTACACACTTCAACATCAAAGACCCTGGATTCCACCACTACACACTACACACTACACACTTCAACATCAAAGACCCTGGATTCTACCACTACACACTACACACTACACACTTCAAACATCAAAGACCCTGGATTCTACCACTACACACTACACACTTCTACATCAAAGATCCTGGATTCTACCACTACACACTACACACTACAGACTTCAACATCAAAGACCCTGGATTCTACCACTACACACTACACACTACACACTTCAACATCAAAGACCCTGGATTCTACCACTACTCACTACACACTACACACTTCAACCTGAACTCCTGCAAAGACATCACCTTTTTCAACTAAAGACAAAGATTTTTTCACCAAAGAACAAGACTTCACCACCCTGACACAGGTGTAAGAGACCTCTACTTACCCTGACGACCGTATCTCCAATTTAGGAGCTAATAGAAACAAATTATAACACAGGCTCAACCCACTTACACCCCTGCACCATACACAAACAAACCGAAACCCAGGTAAGACCCCTACCTATACAACACCAACCCATACTACGAGCCTTACCAGGAAGACCGGACCACTATACATCTAAGGTACATGCATGGGATTACCAAAAAGGAACCACCTAAAACGACCCATCTGGATTAAAACCTACTACATCCATCCCCCACACAGGTAAGTATTGATATTCAACAGTACACCATCCCCCAGGTAAGTATTCCCCTACTGGAGAAGTTACCCCTACTTCGGAGGACACACATCACTGGAAACAGCAAAAAAAGTTTTTCCAGACCCATATCTCCCATTCCCCAAGTGGACGAAAACACGACAACACGGCAAAATCTACCGCATTCACAGGATCCCAAATGGACGAAAACGCGATGGATGCTACACTCCGCTAGAAAGCACCAATTCAAGACGACAAGAAAAGCACCATCCCGGAGCAGGCCAAAGTGAAACTACCCCCCAGATACCCCACCTTCAACTAAACCTTAATAAAGGAACAAGGTTCTAGCCCTCTAACACCACAAAAAGACCTAGAACACACGGCCACCATCTCTCTCTACACATCGCACTTCACTATACTTATGACGTGACTTCAAAAGCGGGAAAATATCTCCACCACATTTGAAGGCTCATAACAAGACCTATGGGTCACCTAGAACCCCAACTATTGATTCATTATGTTCCTACGGATGTCTACTCTACCCTCAACCGTTCCTGTCACCACAGAACCTTATCTTGGGTTCTTCCCAGGCCCAAACTCTCAACTAGAGCAGACCGCTCCAAACGCTAACACACAAGTCAATGGCGACACAAAGGTCAAACACACCGTTTTCACAGGGGGATCTATTATACTTCTACACATCACAGGAACTCCACGTATGGCTCATCTTGACCCCTAAGACTTCTAGTCTTACCTAAAATTGACCTGGTACATCTCGGACACCCACAACCCAAACAGTACCCCAAAGGCAAAGTGTCTACTGCACATCGCATTTCACTACACTTAATGACGTGACTTCAAAAGCGGGAAAATATCTCCACCACATTTGAAGGCTCATAACAAGACCTATGGGTCACCTAGAACCCCAACTATTGATTCATTATGTTCCTACGGATGTCTACTCTACCCTCAACCGTTCCTGTCACCACAGAACCTTATCTTGGGTTCTTCCCAGGCCCAAACTCTCAACTAGAGCAGACCGCTCCAAACGCTAACACACAAGTCAATGGCGACACAAAGGTCAAACACACCGTTTTCACAGGGGGATCTATTATACTTCTACACATCACAGGAACTCCACGTATGGCTCATCTTGATCCCTAAGACTTCTAGTCTTACCTAAAATTGACCTGGTACCTCTCGGACACCCACAACCCACACAGTACCCCAAAAGCAAAGTGTCTACTGCACATCGCATTTCACTACACTTAATGACGTGACTTCAAAAGCGGGAAAATATCTCCACCACATTTGAAGGCTCATAACAAGACCTATGGGTCACCTAGAACCCCAACTATTGATTCATTATGTTCCTACGGATGTCTACTCTACCCTCAACCGTTCCTGTCACCACAGAACCTTATCTTGGGTTCTTCCCAGGCCCAAACTCTCAACTAGAGCAGACCGCTCCAAACGCTAACACACAAGTCAATGGCGACACAAAGGTCAAACACACCGTTTTCACAGGGGGATCTATTATACTTCTACACATCACAGGAACTCCACGTATGGCTCATCTTGACCCCTAAGACTTCTAGTCTTACCTAAAATTGACCTGGTACCTCTCGGACACCCACAACCCAAACAGTACCCCAAAAGCAAAGTGTCTACTGCACATCGCATTTCACTACACTTAATGACGTGACTTCAAAAGCGGGAAAATATCTCCACCACATTTGAAGGCTCATAACAAGACCTATGGGTCACCTAGAACCCCAACTATTGATTCATTATGTTCCTACGGATGTCTACTCTACCCTCAACCGTTCCTGTCACCACAGAACCTTATCTTGGGTTCTTCCCAGGCCCAAACTCTCAACTAGAGCAGACCGCTCCAAACGCTAACACACAAGTCAATGGCGACACAAAGGTCAAACACACCGTTTTCACAGGGGGATCTATTATACTTCTACACATCACAGGAACTCCACGTATGGCTCATCTTGACCCCTAAGACTTCTAGTCTTACCTAAAATTGACCTGGTACCTCTCGGACACCCACAACCCAAACAGTACCCCAAAAGCAAAGTGTCTACTGCACATCGCATTTCACTACACTTAATGACGTGACTTCAAAAGCGGGAAAATATCTCCACCACATTTGAAGGCTCATAACAAGACCTATGGGTCACCTAGAACCCCAACTATTGATTCATTATGTTCCTACGGATGTCTACTCTACCCTCAACCGTTCCTGTCACCACAGAACCTTATCTTGGGTTCTTCCCAGGCCCAAACTCTCAACTAGAGCAGACCGCTCCAAACGCTAACACACAAGTCAATGGCGACACAAAGGTCAAACACACCGTTTTCACAGGGGGATCTATTATACTTCTACACATCACAGGAACTCCACGTATGGCTCATCTTGACCCCTAAGACTTCTAGTCTTACCTAAAATTGACCTGGTACCTCTCGGACACCCACAACCCAAACAGTACCCCAAAAGCAAAGTGTCTACTGCACATCGCATTTCACTACACTTAATGACGTGACTTCAAAAGCGGGAAAATATCTCCACCACATTTGAAGGCTCATAACAAGACCTATGGGTCACCTAGAACCCCAACTATTGATTCATTATGTTCCTACGGATGTCTACTCTACCCTCAACCGTTCCTGTCACCACAGAACCTTATCTTGGGTTCTTCCCAGGCCCAAACTCTCAACTAGAGCAGACCGCTCCAAACGCTAACACACAAGTCAATGGCGACACAAAGGTCAAACACACCGTTTTCACAGGGGGATCTATTATACTTCTACACATCACAGGAACTCCACGTATGGCTCATCTTGACCCCTAAGACTTCTAGTCTTACCTAAAATTGACCTGGTACCTCTCGGACACCCACAACCCAAACAGTACCCCAAAAGCAAAGTGTCTACTGCACATCGCATTTCACTACACTTAATGACGTGACTTCAAAAGCGGGAAAATATCTCCACCACATTTGAAGGCTCATAACAAGACCTATGGGTCACCTAGAACCCCAACTATTGATTCATTATGTTCCTACGGATGTCTACTCTACCCTCAACCGTTCCTGTCACCACAGAACCTTATCTTGGGTTCTTCCCAGGCCCAAACTCTCAACTAGAGCAGACCGCTCCAAACGCTAACACACAAGTCAATGGCGACACAAAGGTCAAACACACCGTTTTCACAGGGGGATCTATTATACTTCTACACATCACAGGAACTCCACGTATGGCTCATCTTGACCCCTAAGACTTCTAGTCTTACCTTAAATTGACCTGGTACCTCTCGGACACCCACAACCCAAACAGCACCCCAAAAGCAAAGTGTCTACTTCTCCTATACTATTCCCCATAGGAATCAACGATGGAGGCCTCCCCATCACTTAACAGACGAACAGACGCCACACCTAAAAAAAACGGAAATTTCTCATTGGATGAGACACGAGCATGCCTCTCACATGTACACCTCATGCACACCTGATGAACCAATAGGATTCGACCTTCGGCTAACCACATTGCTATCTTTTCCTATAAAAGGAGTAGCATCCCTCAGTCTTGTTTTTTTCTAGGTCTAAACTCTCAGTTAGAAACACGTTTGTAATCACTAGCTTGGATGGTACTCAAATCAATAAGGTCTCTGCATATAAATACTTAGGGGTATGGTTAGATGATAGGCTTTCTTTTAAAAAACATGTTACTGAATTGGGAAAAAAGCTCAAATTCAAGATAGGATTCCTTTACAGAAACAGGGCTTGTCTGTCCTCTGTAAATAGGAAAAAAAATTGTGCAGGCTACTTTTATGTCCGTTTTAGATTATGGTGATATTATCTATATGCATGCATCGGCAAACACATTAAAACCACTGGATGCTATTTACCATTGTGCACTCAGGTTTATCACGGGTGATAGTTACAGAACTCATCACTGTATCCTATATCAACATGTGGGTTGGGTCTCTCTATCTGTGAGGCGAGAGCAACATGCTCTCTTGTTTATTTATAAAGCACTTCTTTTAAAACTACCTCCATATATATCATCATTAATTTCCACAAGATGTACTAATTTTAAAACCAGATCACAGATGTGGATTACATTAGAGACTCCTGCGGTCTCCACAGAGTTGGGTAGGACTGCCTTCAGTTCCTTTGCACCTTATTTATGGAACAAACTGCAGATCCAACTTAAGTTAGACACTCTGGTGTCCCTTGCCCATTTTAAAATGTTTATGGAGGATCAATATGATGTTGTCTGTGATTGTTTCTGTTGAATTGTGTATGTTTTGAAATGTTCTTGTCTGTATGTCTAAAACTGTACATGTCAACATGTTTACACAGGGCACAGCCGTAAAAGAGATCCAGGTCTCAGTCTGTTTTCCCTGTTAAAATAAAGATTAAAAAAAATAAAAAAAAAATCTCAGCATCATTAGGGTCAGGAGACCCCAACGCCATCCACTGGCCAAAGACCCAAGCTGGAACGCTACAAAGACAACCTCTTCCTCAACGGATCGACTGGGCTCTAGCTATACGCTACTCCCTATAAAGACACCTCACCTGGATCAAGATATCAACTGGGGCTCCCTCCCCACTGGCATCTCACTCAACGGATCAACTGGGCTCTAGCTATACGCTACTCCCCATAAAGACACCTCACCTGGATACAGACATCAACTGGGGCTCCCTCCCCACTGGCATCTCACTCAACGGATCGACTGGGCTCTAGCTACACGCTATCCCCTACAAACACACCTCACCTGGATACAGACATCAACTGGGACTCCCTCCCCACTGATATCTCATTAAATCGACGGGGCTCTAGCTATACGCTACTCCCTATAAAGACACCTCACCTGGATAAAGACATTAACTGGGGCTCCCTCCCCACTGGCATCTCATCAGATCAACTGGGCTCTAGCTATACACTACTCCCTATAAAGACACCTCACCTGCATCTAGACTCCAGCTGGTACTCCCACGACGGACCTTCATATACCTTCTAGACCGTCGACCCTCCACCACACATACACCCACACACACACACCCTAATTTTTCAGGTCCATAATACGGCTTTTTACCGCATTGAGACCTAGTGCACCTTTCTTTTTGCACCTTTTTCTCCTCCCTGCCACCTGATGAAGCCGAGTAAGGCAGAAACGCGTCGTGGCTGGGCTATCCCTAGACCCGTTGTGCAGCTGTAAGGAAGGCAGGTTCCACACGGACTTCAGGGGTACCTCCTTTTGGCTACTTATTTTCATTTGTACTTTTCTCTTACCCTTATTTTTAGTTTTACACAGATACACACTACACACACTACACATGGAAGATCTACGAGACAACGACGACTCCGGGCACTCTGATGGCTACTCAGAACCCCTACTCTACCACAAGACTGACCCTACTACCCCTACGGGGTACAGTTACCAACACAGACCCTCTGAACCATTTAAAAAGAGACGCACAGAAGAGTTGGCCGAAATAAGTTCCGACCGGCAGCCTGGTCTCATTATGGAAACGTCACATAATGAACTTTTTTCTCGGGCCTCTACACAGCGGGAGAAACATCCCACACCAATGGGCTTTCTCTCCCACCAGGCAGTCCCTCTCCACGGCCTCCACAGGATCCAGCTACCGGATGACTACACCCCTACACCATCACACCGGGGACGAAAAGACACACCTCCTGATGACATCTCCAGCGGGCAACCACACTCCACAGCCCACCTCACACCACCCTACTCCAGGACCTCAAAGACACCTAGAGGACCTACCTCAGATCCTATACACAGACCTCCTCTTCTTCCCCTCCCTACAGAACACCACCACCACACAGCATCCCCAAGGCGACCTAGGAGGAATACAGACATCCTGCTAAACAATCCCTCACACAGGGATAAACCAACTGTATACCGACCCACCTCTTACGGGACCAGATACGGCGGGAGGAAACCCAACAGCTACACCCACTCCCGGCACCCCTCCAACCCATCAAATCCACCAGACACCCCCAAACACTATGTACGCAGAGTTGGACAGCACACACCGAAGCCAACCATTCGGGACATACGCCTAAAAACCAATCTCCAGACACTCTACGATTCGGACCCAACGAACAGATCGGGATGAGCAGCGCACCCAGCCTAGACCGATGCCTTCACCCACCCAGCACCATAGGACGGACGCCTCTATACTCGGCACCACCCCAATGAGTACTGAGAGCCTAGTTGAACAGCGGACCTCTACTACCACCATTCAGAACCACTCGGACAACCTGGTCTCACCAACCACTTACCAATCGGTGGCACGTCACATCAGCGGGGAACCACAGACCCCCGCCAGCTTCAACGCTACAGCACGTACACTCTCCAAACTCATCAGAGCGAGACACCACCTGGAGACCATCAGCTATTACCTCTCCGGTAATGACCTACCTCCTGGCTACCTGCACAAGGCCAGAACACTCACGGCAGCCTTCACACCATCGGGAGCATCCGATACCACACTGGCGGCACTCTCCACGGTATCCTCACTCTGGATAGAAACCAGCCACCAGATCCTACAACAGCACTACAGGGAGGAGGTATCCAATAGATACGCCACACTCTGCAACACACCATCATGCTCTGACTGGCAGGAAGCCTGGTACCTAGGCATCCTATGGGCCAAAAAACTCCTCAGCGAACCACTCCTGGACCGCCTCCTACAGGACATTAGGGACCCACTCCCCACCTTCCAGATACCAACCACCTATCCACCAGCACTCTTAGGACTACCACTCTCACCACTACACTCTTCCAAGCCACCATCCCCGCAGCACCTGTTGGAGATTAAACATCATCGAGGACGAGGTACTCATGGATGCAGCCTCTCAGGTGGATAAACCCAACTTCCTCGTAACCACCCTACACCGAGATTACCTTCGGATCACTTCCGATCTACGAACCCTTCCACCCCCACAGACAGAGACTCCTCCTCTTCAAACGACACCGACCCAATTGAGAGCTCCACGGATCCCAGGGAAAAGACTCCACAAATCCTGTGACCCTACACCATCACAGACGAAGCTACAGAAACACCACCCACCCACGGCAGGGTTAACTACTACCCCCCAATCCTCTACCAGCAGGACCTACGTCTCGGAATCGACAGAGACATCAACCCCACCCTCAGATCCCCTAGGGACACCATCAGAGCTAATACCTCTCCACGGGGTTAATAACAGCTACTACAGGAGGAACCTACCAAAAGGAAACCAAAGCAAGTGGAGAATCATACCACTTAGACCCTTCCTCATCATGGGGGACTCTAACATCTGTAAGCTACCCCTCATCTACTCGGACACCCAGCTACCGAGTGGCTACTCGCATCCAAAAAAGACTCAAGTACAAACAACTACTCCCTCTTCTCACACCCATCCTGGCCTTCAAAAGGAACAAGAACCTCTAGGATTCCTTGGTCAGCAGCCTCCTCTAAAGACCACCACAAAGAAACAAAAGAATCTCACCGGGACCCATGGACCAAGGATGAACCTCCTAAACCCCTCGAGGACCCACACCACCACCACGGGCTGTACCACCACTGAAGCTTTCAGTACAACGGAGGAACGCCTGGACATACACTGCACCTACACCTTACACACCCCACATCCCATACAAAAGATAGGGGGTCATTAAGACCACAAAAATAGACCTCCAATAGCACTATAGAGTTACCATGACCATGGACTCTCAATAATAATTTCCTTTAGCCACTTTAATAGCACTATAGAGTTACCATGACCATGGACTCTCAATAATAATTTCCTTTAGCCACTTTAATAGCACTATAGAGTTACCATGATATTCCTTTGGCCGGCCGCGCCCAGACCCCTCCGGACCGCGCGCATATGATGTGGAGTGCACCCCCTCCCTTCCCCCCTCCGGTTTCCACGTGTCAGAGATGGAAGTGGATCAACCGACTCAAAACTAGAAACCAAACACTGGCGAGTCACCGCTGCATTGCCTACCGAGGGATCTGGACGCAGCAAGCCAAGGAAATTTTATCCCTGAAATTTACTGGGATCATCTTAAATCGGGCCTTTTCTAGGGGTGTTGATTCTCCACCCACTATACTTCTCCAAGGTTTGGTTGGATGGTAAATAGGTTTAAAATTATCATTAGATTTAATACAACCTAAAATGACCCTACCCTACTCCTGACCCTTGGATGCACATCACCTACTCTACTTTTTTTCTGATGAACACAACCTCCTCTGCTTTTTTCAACACAAGAGGACTTTTTTTCATCAAAGACCCTGGATTCTACCACTACACACTACACACTTCAACGACAAAGACCCTGGATTCCACCACTACACACTACACACTACACACTTCAACATCAAAGACCCTGGATTCCACCACTACACACTACACACTACACACTTCAACATCAAAGACCCTGGATTCTACCACTACACACTACACACTACACACTTCAAACATCAAAGACCCTGGATTCTACCACTACACACTACACACTTCTACATCAAAGATCCTGGATTCTACCACTACACACTACACACTACAGACTTCAACATCAAAGACCCTGGATTCTACCACTACACACTACACACTACACACTTCAACATCAAAGACCCTGGATTCTACCACTACTCACTACACACTACACACTTCAACCTGAACTCCTGCAAAGACATCACCTTTTTCAACTAAAGACAAAGATTTTTTCACCAAAGAACAAGACTTCACCACCCTGACACAGGTGTAAGAGACCTCTACTTACCCTGACGACCGTATCTCCAATTTAGGAGCTAATAGAAACAAATTATAACACAGGCTCAACCCACTTACACCCCTGCACCATACACAAACAAACCGAAACCCAGGTAAGACCCCTACCTATACAACACCAACCCATACTACGAGCCTTACCAGGAAGACCGGACCACTATACATCTAAGGTACATGCATGGGATTACCAAAAAGGAACCACCTAAAACGACCCATCTGGATTAAAACCTACTACATCCATCCCCCACACAGGTAAGTATTGATATTCAACAGTACACCATCCCCCAGGTAAGTATTCCCCTACTGGAGAAGTTACCCCTACTTCGGAGGACACACATCACTGGAAACAGCAAAAAAAGTTTTTCCAGACCCATATCTCCCATTCCCCAAGTGGACGAAAACACGACAACACGGCAAAATCTACCGCATTCACAGGATCCCAAATGGACGAAAACGCGATGGATGCTACACTCCGCTAGAAAGCACCAATTCAAGACGACAAGAAAAGCACCATCCCGGAGCAGGCCAAAGTGAAACTACCCCCCAGATACCCCACCTTCAACTAAACCTTAATAAAGGAACAAGGTTCTAGCCCTCTAACACCACAAAAAGACCTAGAACACACGGCCACCATCTCTCTCTACACATCGCACTTCACTATACTTATGACGTGACTTCAAAAGCGGGAAAATATCTCCACCACATTTGAAGGCTTATAACAAGACCTATGGGTCACCTAGAACCCCAACTATAGATTCATTATGTTCCTACGGATGTCTACTCTACCCTCAACCGTTCCTGTCACCACAGAACCTTATCTTGGATTCTTTCCAGGCCCAAACTCTCAACCAGAGCAGACCGCTCCAGTCGCTAACACACAAGTCTATGGTGACACAAAGGTCAAACAGACCTTTTTCAAAGAGGGATCTATTATACTTCTAAACATCACAGGAACTCCACTTATGGCTCATCGTGATCCCCTAAGACTTCTAGTCTTACCTAAAATTGACCTGGTACCTCTCGGACACCCACAACCCACACAGTACCCCAAAAGCAAAGTGTCTACTGCACATCGCATTTCACTACACTTAATGACGTGACTTCAAAAGCGGGAAAATATCTCCACCACATTTGAAGGCTCATAACAAGACCTATGGGTCACCTAGAACCCCAACTATTGATTCATTATGTTCCTACGGATGTCTACTCTACCCTCAACCGTTCCTGTCACCACAGAACCTTATCTTGGGTTCTTCCCAGGCCCAAACTCTCAACTAGAGCAGACCGCTCCAAACGCTAACACACAAGTCAATGGCGACACAAAGGTCAAACACACCGTTTTCACAGGGGGATCTATTATACTTCTACACATCACAGGAACTCCACGTATGGCTCATCTTGACCCCTAAGACTTCTAGTCTTACCTAAAATTGACCTGGTACCTCTCGGACACCCACAACCCAAACAGTACCCCAAAAGCAAAGTGTCTACTGCACATCGCATTTCACTACACTTAATGACGTGACTTCAAAAGCGGGAAAATATCTCCACCACATTTGAAGGCTCATAACAAGACCTATGGGTCACCTAGAACCCCAACTATTGATTCATTATGTTCCTACGGATGTCTACTCTACCCTCAACCGTTCCTGTCACCACAGAACCTTATCTTGGGTTCTTCCCAGGCCCAAACTCTCAACTAGAGCAGACCGCTCCAAACGCTAACACACAAGTCAATGGCGACACAAAGGTCAAACACACCGTTTTCACAGGGGGATCTATTATACTTCTACACATCACAGGAACTCCACGTATGGCTCATCTTGATCCCTAAGACTTCTAGTCTTACCTAAAATTGACCTGGTACCTCTCGGACACCCACAACCCACACAGTACCCCAAAAGCAAAGTGTCTACTGCACATCGCATTTCACTACACTTAATGACGTGACTTCAAAAGCGGGAAAATATCTCCACCACATTTGAAGGCTCATAACAAGACCTATGGGTCACCTAGAACCCCAACTATTGATTCATTATGTTCCTACGGATGTCTACTCTACCCTCAACCGTTCCTGTCACCACAGAACCTTATCTTGGGTTCTTCCCAGGCCCAAACTCTCAACTAGAGCAGACCGCTCCAAACGCTAACACACAAGTCAATGGCGACACAAAGGTCAAACACACCGTTTTCACAGGGGGATCTATTATACTTCTACACATCACAGGAACTCCACGTATGGCTCATCTTGACCCCTAAGACTTCTAGTCTTACCTAAAATTGACCTGGTACCTCTCGGACACCCACAACCCAAACAGTACCCCAAAAGCAAAGTGTCTACTGCACATCGCATTTCACTACACTTAATGACGTGACTTCAAAAGCGGGAAAATATCTCCACCACATTTGAAGGCTCATAACAAGACCTATGGGTCACCTAGAACCCCAACTATTGATTCATTATGTTCCTACGGATGTCTACTCTACCCTCAACCGTTCCTGTCACCACAGAACCTTATCTTGGGTTCTTCCCAGGCCCAAACTCTCAACTAGAGCAGACCGCTCCAAACGCTAACACACAAGTCAATGGCGACACAAAGGTCAAACACACCGTTTTCACAGGGGGATCTATTATACTTCTACACATCACAGGAACTCCACGTATGGCTCATCTTGATCCCTAAGACTTCTAGTCTTACCTAAAATTGACCTGGTACCTCTCGGACACCCACAACCCACACAGTACCCCAAAAGCAAAGTGTCTACTGCACATCGCATTTCACTACACTTAATGACGTGACTTCAAAAGCGGGAAAATATCTCCACCACATTTGAAGGCTCATAACAAGACCTATGGGTCACCTAGAACCCCAACTATTGATTCATTATGTTCCTACGGATGTCTACTCTACCCTCAACCGTTCCTGTCACCACAGAACCTTATCTTGGGTTCTTCCCAGGCCCAAACTCTCAACTAGAGCAGACCGCTCCAAACGCTAACACACAAGTCAATGGCGACACAAAGGTCAAACACACCGTTTTCACAGGGGGATCTATTATACTTCTACACATCACAGGAACTCCACGTATGGCTCATCTTGACCCCTAAGACTTCTAGTCTTACCTAAAATTGACCTGGTACCTCTCGGACACCCACAACCCAAACAGTACCCCAAAAGCAAAGTGTCTACTGCACATCGCATTTCACTACACTTAATGACGTGACTTCAAAAGCGGGAAAATATCTCCACCACATTTGAAGGCTCATAACAAGACCTATGGGTCACCTAGAACCCCAACTATTGATTCATTATGTTCCTACGGATGTCTACTCTACCCTCAACCGTTCCTGTCACCACAGAACCTTATCTTGGGTTCTTCCCAGGCCCAAACTCTCAACTAGAGCAGACCGCTCCAAACGCTAACACACAAGTCAATGGCGACACAAAGGTCAAACACACCGTTTTCACAGGGGGATCTATTATACTTCTACACATCACAGGAACTCCACGTATGGCTCATCTTGATCCCTAAGACTTCTAGTCTTACCTAAAATTGACCTGGTACCTCTCGGACACCCACAACCCACACAGTACCCCAAAAGCAAAGTGTCTACTGCACATCGCATTTCACTACACTTAATGACGTGACTTCAAAAGCGGGAAAATATCTCCACCACATTTGAAGGCTCATAACAAGACCTATGGGTCACCTAGAACCCCAACTATTGATTCATTATGTTCCTACGGATGTCTACTCTACCCTCAACCGTTCCTGTCACCACAGAACCTTATCTTGGGTTCTTCCCAGGCCCAAACTCTCAACTAGAGCAGACCGCTCCAAACGCTAACACACAAGTCAATGGCGACACAAAGGTCAAACACACCGTTTTCACAGGGGGATCTATTATACTTCTACACATCACAGGAACTCCACGTATGGCTCATCTTGACCCCTAAGACTTCTAGTCTTACCTAAAATTGACCTGGTACCTCTCGGACACCCACAACCCAAACAGTACCCCAAAAGCAAAGTGTCTACTGCACATCGCATTTCACTACACTTAATGACGTGACTTCAAAAGCGGGAAAATATCTCCACCACATTTGAAGGCTCATAACAAGACCTATGGGTCACCTAGAACCCCAACTATTGATTCATTATGTTCCTACGGATGTCTACTCTACCCTCAACCGTTCCTGTCACCACAGAACCTTATCTTGGGTTCTTCCCAGGCCCAAACTCTCAACTAGAGCAGACCGCTCCAAACGCTAACACACAAGTCAATGGCGACACAAAGGTCAAACACACCGTTTTCACAGGGGGATCTATTATACTTCTACACATCACAGGAACTCCACGTATGGCTCATCTTGATCCCTAAGACTTCTAGTCTTACCTAAAATTGACCTGGTACCTCTCGGACACCCACAACCCACACAGTACCCCAAAAGCAAAGTGTCTACTGCACATCGCATTTCACTACACTTAATGACGTGACTTCAAAAGCGGGAAAATATCTCCACCACATTTGAAGGCTCATAACAAGACCTATGGGTCACCTAGAACCCCAACTATTGATTCATTATGTTCCTACGGATGTCTACTCTACCCTCAACCGTTCCTGTCACCACAGAACCTTATCTTGGGTTCTTCCCAGGCCCAAACTCTCAACTAGAGCAGACCGCTCCAAACGCTAACACACAAGTCAATGGCGACACAAAGGTCAAACACACCGTTTTCACAGGGGGATCTATTATACTTCTACACATCACAGGAACTCCACGTATGGCTCATCTTGACCCCTAAGACTTCTAGTCTTACCTAAAATTGACCTGGTACCTCTCGGACACCCACAACCCAAACAGTACCCCAAAGCAAAGTGTCTACTGCACATCGCATTTCACTACACTTAATGACGTGACTTCAAAAGCGGGAAAATATCTCCACCACATTTGAAGGCTCATAACAAGACCTATGGGTCACCTAGAACCCCAACTATTGATTCATTATGTTCCTACGGATGTCTACTCTACCCTCAACCGTTCCTGTCACCACAGAACCTTATCTTGGGTTCTTCCCAGGCCCAAACTCTCAACTAGAGCAGACCGCTCCAAACGCTAACACACAAGTCAATGGCGACACAAAGGTCAAACACACCGTTTTCACAGGGGGATCTATTATACTTCTACACATCACAGGAACTCCACGTATGGCTCATCTTGATCCCTAAGACTTCTAGTCTTACCTAAAATTGACCTGGTACCTCTCGGACACCCACAACCCACACAGTACCCCAAAAGCAAAGTGTCTACTGCACATCGCATTTCACTACACTTAATGACGTGACTTCAAAAGCGGGAAAATATCTCCACCACATTTGAAGGCTCATAACAAGACCTATGGGTCACCTAGAACCCCAACTATTGATTCATTATGTTCCTACGGATGTCTACTCTACCCTCAACCGTTCCTGTCACCACAGAACCTTATCTTGGGTTCTTCCCAGGCCCAAACTCTCAACTAGAGCAGACCGCTCCAAACGCTAACACACAAGTCAATGGCGACACAAAGGTCAAACACACCGTTTTCACAGGGGGATCTATTATACTTCTACACATCACAGGAACTCCACGTATGGCTCATCTTGACCCCTAAGACTTCTAGTCTTACCTAAAATTGACCTGGTACCTCTCGGACACCCACAACCCAAACAGTACCCCAAAAGCAAAGTGTCTACTGCACATCGCATTTCACTACACTTAATGACGTGACTTCAAAAGCGGGAAAATATCTCCACCACATTTGAAGGCTCATAACAAGACCTATGGGTCACCTAGAACCCCAACTATTGATTCATTATGTTCCTACGGATGTCTACTCTACCCTCAACCGTTCCTGTCACCACAGAACCTTATCTTGGGTTCTTCCCAGGCCCAAACTCTCAACTAGAGCAGACCGCTCCAAACGCTAACACACAAGTCAATGGCGACACAAAGGTCAAACACACCGTTTTCACAGGGGGATCTATTATACTTCTACACATCACAGGAACTCCACGTATGGCTCATCTTGACCCCTAAGACTTCTAGTCTTACCTTAAATTGACCTGGTACCTCTCGGACACCCACAACCCAAACAGCACCCCAAAAGCAAAGTGTCTACTTCTCCTATACTATTCCCCATAGGAATCAACGATGGAGGCCTCCCCATCACTTAACAGACGAACAGACGCCACACCTAAAAAAAACGGAAATTTCTCATTGGATGAGACACGAGCATGCCTCTCACATGTACACCTCATGCACACCTGATGAACCAATAGGATTCGACCTTCGGCTAACCACATTGCTATCTTTTCCTATAAAAGGAGTAGCATCCCTCAGTCTTGTTTTTTTCTAGGTCTAAACTCTCAGTTAGAAACACGTTTGTAATCACTAGCTTGGATGGTACTCAAATCAATAAGGTCTCTGCATATAAATACTTAGGGGTATGGTTAGATGATAGGCTTTCTTTTAAAAAACATGTTACTGAATTGGGAAAAAAGCTCAAATTCAAGATAGGATTCCTTTACAGAAACAGGGCTTGTCTGTCCTCTGTAAATAGGAAAAAAATTGTGCAGGCTACTTTTATGTCCGTTTTAGATTATGGTGATATTATCTATATGCATGCATCGGCAAACACATTAAAACCACTGGATGCTATTTACCATTGTGCACTCAGGTTTATCACGGGTGATAGTTACAGAACTCATCACTGTATCCTATATCAACATGTGGGTTGGGTCTCTCTATCTGTGAGGCGAGAGCAACATGCTCTCTTGTTTATTTATAAAGCACTTCTTTTAAAACTACCTCCATATATATCATCATTAATTTCCACAAGATGTACTAATTTTAAAACCAGATCACAGATGTGGATTACATTAGAGACTCCTGCGGTCTCCACAGAGTTGGGTAGGACTGCCTTCAGTTCCTTTGCACCTTATTTATGGAACAAACTGCAGATCCAACTTAAGTTAGACACTCTGGTGTCCCTTGCCCATTTTAAAATGTTTATGGAGGATCAATATGATGTTGTCTGTGATTGTTTCTGTTGAATTGTGTATGTTTTGAAATGTTCTTGTCTGTATGTCTAAAACTGTACATGTCAACATGTTTACACAGGGCACAGCCGTAAAAGAGATCCAGGTCTCAGTCTGTTTTCCCTGTTAAAATAAAGATTTAAAAAAAAAAAAAAAAAAGTCTCAGCATCATTAGGGTCAGGAGACCCCAACGCCATCCACTGGCCAAAGACCCAAGCTGGAACGCTACAAAGACAACCTCTTCCTCAACGGATCGACTGGGCTCTAGCTATACGCTACTCCCTATAAAGACACCTCACCTGGATCAAGATATCAACTGGGGCTCCCTCCCCACTGGCATCTCACTCAACGGATCAACTGGGCTCTAGCTATACGCTACTCCCCATAAAGACACCTCACCTGGATACAGACATCAACTGGGGCTCCCTCCCCACTGGCATCTCACTCAACGGATCGACTGGGCTCTAGCTACACGCTATCCCCTACAAACACACCTCACCTGGATACAGACATCAACTGGGACTCCCTCCCCACTGATATCTCATTAAATCGACGGGGCTCTAGCTATACGCTACTCCCTATAAAGACACCTCACCTGGATAAAGACATTAACTGGGGCTCCCTCCCCACTGGCATCTCATCAGATCAACTGGGCTCTAGCTATACACTACTCCCTATAAAGACACCTCACCTGCATCTAGACTCCAGCTGGTACTCCCACGACGGACCTTCATATACCTTCTAGACCGTCGACCCTCCACCACACATACACCCACACACACACACCCTAATTTTTCAGGTCCATAATACGGCTTTTTACCGCATTGAGACCTAGTGCACCTTTCTTTTTGCACCTTTTTCTCCTCCCTGCCACCTGATGAAGCCGAGTAAGGCAGAAACGCGTCGTGGCTGGGCTATCCCTAGACCCGTTGTGCAGCTGTAAGGAAGGCAGGTTCCACACGGACTTCAGGGGTACCTCCTTTTGGCTACTTATTTTCATTTGTACTTTTCTCTTACCCTTATTTTTAGTTTTACACAGATACACACTACACACACTACACATGGAAGATCTACGAGACAACGACGACTCCGGGCACTCTGATGGCTACTCAGAACCCCTACTCTACCACAAGACTGACCCTACTACCCCTACGGGGTACAGTTACCAACACAGACCCTCTGAACCATTTAAAAAGAGACGCACAGAAGAGTTGGCCGAAATAAGTTCCGACCGGCAGCCTGGTCTCATTATGGAAACGTCACATAATGAACTTTTTTCTCGGGCCTCTACACAGCGGGAGAAACATCCCACACCAATGGGCTTTCTCTCCCACCAGGCAGTCCCTCTCCACGGCCTCCACAGGATCCAGCTACCGGATGACTACACCCCTACACCATCACACCGGGGACGAAAAGACACACCTCCTGATGACATCTCCAGCGGGCAACCACACTCCACAGCCCACCTCACACCACCCTACTCCAGGACCTCAAAGACACCTAGAGGACCTACCTCAGATCCTATACACAGACCTCCTCTTCTTCCCCTCCCTACAGAACACCACCACCACACAGCATCCCCAAGGCGACCTAGGAGGAATACAGACATCCTGCTAAACAATCCCTCACACAGGGATAAACCAACTGTATACCGACCCACCTCTTACGGGACCAGATACGGCGGGAGGAAACCCAACAGCTACACCCACTCCCGGCACCCCTCCAACCCATCAAATCCACCAGACACCCCCAAACACTATGTACGCAGAGTTGGACAGCACACACCGAAGCCAACCATTCGGGACATACGCCTAAAAACCAATCTCCAGACACTCTACGATTCGGACCCAACGAACAGATCGGGATGAGCAGCGCACCCAGCCTAGACCGATGCCTTCACCCACCCAGCACCATAGGACAGACGCCTCTATACTCGGCACCACCCCAATGAGTACTGAGAGCCTAGTTGAACAGCGGACCTCTACTACCACCATTCAGAACCACTCGGACAACCTGGTCTCACCAACCACTTACCAATCGGTGGCACGTCACATCAGCGGGGAACCACAGACCCCCGCCAGCTTCAACGCTACAGCACGTACACTCTCCAAACTCATCAGAGCGAGACACCACCTGGAGACCATCAGCTATTACCTCTCCGGTAATGACCTACCTCCTGGCTACCTGCACAAGGCCAGAACACTCACGGCAGCCTTCACACCATCGGGAGCATCCGATACCACACTGGCGGCACTCTCCACGGTATCCTCACTCTGGATAGAAACCAGCCACCAGATCCTACAACAGCACTACAGGGAGGAGGTATCCAATAGATACGCCACACTCTGCAACACACCATCATGCTCTGACTGGCAGGAAGCCTGGTACCTAGGCATCCTATGGGCCAAAAAACTCCTCAGCGAACCACTCCTGGACCGCCTCCTACAGGACATTAGGGACCCACTCCCCACCTTCCAGATACCAACCACCTATCCACCAGCACTCTTAGGACTACCACTCTCACCACTACACTCTTCCAAGCCACCATCCCCGCAGCACCTGTTGGAGATTAAACATCATCGAGGACGAGGTACTCATGGATGCAGCCTCTCAGGTGGATAAACCCAACTTCCTCGTAACCACCCTACACCGAGATTACCTTCGGATCACTTCCGATCTACGAACCCTTCCACCCCCACAGACAGAGACTCCTCCTCTTCAAACGACACCGACCCAATTGAGAGCTCCACGGATCCCAGGGAAAAGACTCCACAAATCCTGTGACCCTACACCATCACAGACGAAGCTACAGAAACACCACCCACCCACGGCAGGGTTAACTACTACCCCCCAATCCTCTACCAGCAGGACCTACGTCTCGGAATCGACAGAGACATCAACCCCACCCTCAGATCCCCTAGGGACACCATCAGAGCTAATACCTCTCCACGGGGTTAATAACAGCTACTACAGGAGGAACCTACCAAAAGGAAACCAAAGCAAGTGGAGAATCATACCACTTAGACCCTTCCTCATCATGGGGGACTCTAACATCTGTAAGCTACCCCTCATCTACTCGGACACCCAGCTACCGAGTGGCTACTCGCATCCAAAAAAGACTCAAGTACAAACAACTACTCCCTCTTCTCACACCCATCCTGGCCTTCAAAAGGAACAAGAACCTCTAGGATTCCTTGGTCAGCAGCCTCCTCTAAAGACCACCACAAAGAAACAAAAGAATCTCACCGGGACCCATGGACCAAGGATGAACCTCCTAAACCCCTCGAGGACCCACACCACCACCACGGGCTGTACCACCACTGAAGCTTTCAGTACAACGGAGGAACGCCTGGACATACACTGCACCTACACCTTACACACCCCACATCCCATACAAAAGATAGGGGGTCATTAAGACCACAAAAATAGACCTCCAATAGCACTATAGAGTTACCATGACCATGGACTCTCAATAATAATTTCCTTTAGCCACTTTAATAGCACTATAGAGTTACCATGACCATGGACTCTCAATAATAATTTCCTTTAGCCACTTTAATAGCACTATAGAGTTACCATGATATTCCTTTGGCCGGCCGCGCCCAGACCCCTCCGGACCGCGCGCATATGATGTGGAGTGCACCCCCTCCCTTCCCCCCTCCGGTTTCCACGTGTCAGAGATGGAAGTGGATCAACCGACTCAAAACTAGAAACCAAACACTGGCGAGTCACCGCTGCATTGCCTACCGAGGGATCTGGACGCAGCAAGCCAAGGAAATTTTATCCCTGAAATTTACTGGGATCATCTTAAATCGGGCCTTTTCTAGGGGTGTTGATTCTCCACCCACTATACTTCTCCAAGGTTTGGTTGGATGGTAAATAGGTTTAAAATTATCATTAGATTTAATACAACCTAAAATGACCCTACCCTACTCCTGACCCTTGGATGCACATCACCTACTCTACTTTTTTTCTGATGAACACAACCTCCTCTGCTTTTTTCAACACAAGAGGACTTTTTTTCATCAAAGACCCTGGATTCTACCACTACACACTACACACTACACACTTCAACGACAAAGACCCTGGATTCCACCACTACACACTACACACTACACACTTCAACATCAAAGACCCTGGATTCCACCACTACACACTACACACTACACACTACACACTTCAACATCAAAGACCCTGGATTCTACCACTACACACTACACACTACACACTTCAAACATCAAAGACCCTGGATTCTACCACTACACACTACACACTTCTACATCAAAGATCCTGGATTCTACCACTACACACTACACACTACAGACTTCAACATCAAAGACCCTGGATTCTACCACTACACACTACACACTACACACTACACACTACACACTACACACTACACACTTCAACATCAAAGACCCTGGATTCTACCACTACACACTACACACTACACACTACACACTTCAACATCAAAGACCCTGGATTCTACCACAACTCACTACACACTACACACTTCAACCTGAACTCCTGCAAAGACATCACCTTTTTCAACTAAAGACAAAGATTTTTTCACCAAAGAACAAGACTTCACCACCCTGACACAGGTGTAAGAGACCTCTACTTACCCTGACAACCGTATCTCCAATTTAGGAGCTAATAGAAACAAATTATAACACAGGCTCAACCCACTTACACCCCTGCACCATACACAAACAAACCAAAACCCAGGTAAGACCCCTACCTATACAACACCAACCCATACTACGAGCCTTACCAGGAAGACCGGACCACTATACATCTAAGGTACATGCATGGGATTACCAAAAAGGAACCACCTAAAACGACCCATCTGGATTAAAACCTACTACATCCATCCCCCACACAGGTAAGTATTGATATTCAACAGTACACCATCCCCCAGGTAAGTATTCCCCTACTGGAGAAGTTACCCCTACTTCGGAGGACACACATCACTGGAAACAGCAAAAAAAGTTTTTCCAGACCCATATCTCCCATTCCCCAAGTGGACATGAACACGACAACACGGCAAAATCTACCGCATTCACAGGATCCCAAATGGACGAAAACGCGATGGATGCTACACTCCGCTAGAAAGCACCAATTCAAGACGACAAGAAAAGCACCATCCCGGAGCAGGCCAAAGTGAAACTACCCCCCAGATACCCCACCTTCAACTAAACCTTAATAAAGGAACAAGGTTCTAGCCCTCTAACACCACAAAAAGACCTAGAACACACGGCCACCATCTCTCTCTACACATCGCACTTCACTATACTTATGACGTGACTTCAAAAGCGGGAAAATATCTCCACCACATTTGAAGGCTTATAACAAGACCTATGGGTCACCTAGAACCCCAACTATAGATTCATTATGTTCCTACGGATGTCTACTCTACCCTCAACCGTTCCTGTCACCACAGAACCTTATCTTGGATTCTTTCCAGGCCCAAACTCTCAACCAGAGCAGACCGCTCCAGTCGCTAACACACAAGTCTATGGTGACACAAAGGTCAAACAGACCTTTTTCAAAGAGGGATCTATTATACTTCTAAACATCACAGGAACTCCACTTATGGCTCATCGTGATCCCCTAAGACTTCTAGTCTTACCTAAAATTGACCTGGTACCTCTCGGACACCCACAACCCACACAGTACCCCAAAAGCAAAGTGTCTACTGCACATCGCATTTCACTACACTTAATGACGTGACTTCAAAAGCGGGAAAATATCTCCACCACATTTGAAGGCTCATAACAAGACCTATGGGTCACCTAGAACCCCAACTATTGATTCATTATGTTCCTACGGATGTCTACTCTACCCTCAACCGTTCCTGTCACCACAGAACCTTATCTTGGGTTCTTCCCAGGCCCAAACTCTCAACTAGAGCAGACCGCTCCAAACGCTAACACACAAGTCAATGGCGACACAAAGGTCAAACACACCGTTTTCACAGGGGGATCTATTATACTTCTACACATCACAGGAACTCCACGTATGGCTCATCTTGATCCCTAAGACTTCTAGTCTTACCTAAAATTGACCTGGTACCTCTCGGACACCCACAACCCACACAGTACCCCAAAAGCAAAGTGTCTACTGCACATCGCATTTCACTACACTTAATGACGTGACTTCAAAAGCGGGAAAATATCTCCACCACATTTGAAGGCTCATAACAAGACCTATGGGTCACCTAGAACCCCAACTATTGATTCATTATGTTCCTACGGATGTCTACTCTACCCTCAACCGTTCCTGTCACCACAGAACCTTATCTTGGGTTCTTCCCAGGCCCAAACTCTCAACTAGAGCAGACCGCTCCAAACGCTAACACACAAGTCAATGGCGACACAAAGGTCAAACACACCGTTTTCACAGGGGGATCTATTATACTTCTACACATCACAGGAACTCCACGTATGGCTCATCTTGACCCCTAAGACTTCTAGTCTTACCTAAAATTGACCTGGTACATCTCGGACACCCACAACCCAAACAGTACCCCAAAAGCAAAGTGTCTACTGCACATCGCATTTCACTACACTTAATGACGTGACTTCAAAAGCGGGAAAATATCTCCACCACATTTGAAGGCTCATAACAAGACCTATGGGTCACCTAGAACCCCAACTATTGATTCATTATGTTCCTACGGATGTCTACTCTACCCTCAACCGTTCCTGTCACCACAGAACCTTATCTTGGGTTCTTCCCAGGCCCAAACTCTCAACTAGAGCAGACCGCTCCAAACGCTAACACACAAGTCAATGGCGACACAAAGGTCAAACACACCGTTTTCACAGGGGGATCTATTATACTTCTACACATCACAGGAACTCCACGTATGGCTCATCTTGATCCCTAAGACTTCTAGTCTTACCTAAAATTGACCTGGTACCTCTCGGACACCCACAACCCAAACAGTACCCCAAAAGCAAAGTGTCTACTGCACATCGCATTTCACTACACTTAATGACGTGACATCAAAAGCGGGAAAATATCTCCACCACATTTGAAGGCTCATAACAAGACCTATGGGTCACCTAGAACCCCAACTATTGATTCATTATGTTCCTACGGATGTCTACTCTACCCTCAACCGTTCCTGTCACCACAGAACCTTATCTTGGGTTCTTCCCAGGCCCAAACTCTCAACTAGAGCAGACCGCTCCAAACGCTAACACACAAGTCAATGGCGACACAAAGGTCAAACACACCGTTTTCACAGGGGGATCTATTATACTTCTACACATCACAGGAACTCCACGTATGGCTCATCTTGACCCCTAAGACTTCTAGTCTTACCTTAAATTGACCTGGTACCTCTCGGACACCCACAACCCAAACAGCACCCCAAAAGCAAAGTGTCTACTTCTCCTATACTATTCCCCATAGGAATCAACGATGGAGGCCTCCCCATCACTTAACAGACGAACAGACGCCACACCTAAAAAAAACGGAAATTTCTCATTGGATGAGACACGAGCATGCCTCTCACATGTACACCTCATGCACACCTGATGAACCAATAGGATTCGACCTTCGGCTAACCACATTGCTATCTTTTCCTATAAAAGGAGTAGCATCCCTCAGTCTTGTTTTTTTCTAGGTCTAAACTCTCAGTTAGAAACACGTTTGTAATCACTAGCTTGGATGGTACTCAAATCAATAAGGTCTCTGCATATAAATACTTAGGGGTATGGTTAGATGATAGGCTTTCTTTTAAAAAACATGTTACTGAATTGGGAAAAAAGCTCAAATTCAAGATAGGATTCCTTTACAGAAACAGGGCTTGTCTGTCCTCTGTAAATAGGAAAAAAATTGTGCAGGCTACTTTTATGTCCGTTTTAGATTATGGTGATATTATCTATATGCATGCATCGGCAAACACATTAAAACCACTGGATGCTATTTACCATTGTGCACTCAGGTTTATCACGGGTGATAGTTACAGAACTCATCACTGTATCCTATATCAACATGTGGGTTGGGTCTCTCTATCTGTGAGGCGAGAGCAACATGCTCTCTTGTTTATTTATAAAGCACTTCTTTTAAAACTACCTCCATATATATCATCATTAATTTCCACAAGATGTACTAATTTTAAAACCAGATCACAGATGTGGATTACATTAGAGACTCCTGCGGTCTCCACAGAGTTGGGTAGGACTGCCTTCAGTTCCTTTGCACCTTATTTATGGAACAAACTGCAGATCCAACTTAAGTTAGACACTCTGGTGTCCCTTGCCCATTTTAAAATGTTTATGGAGGATCAATATGATGTTGTCTGTGATTGTTTCTGTTGAATTGTGTATGTTTTGAAATGTTCTTGTCTGTATGTCTAAAACTGTACATGTCAACATGTTTACACAGGGCACAGCCGTAAAAGAGATCCAGGTCTCAGTCTGTTTTCCCTGTTAAAATAAAGATTTAAAAAAAAAAAAAAAAAAGTCTCAGCATCATTAGGGTCAGGAGACCCCAACGCCATCCACTGGCCAAAGACCCAAGCTGGAACGCTACAAAGACAACCTCTTCCTCAACGGATCGACTGGGCTCTAGCTATACGCTACTCCCTATAAAGACACCTCACCTGGATCAAGATATCAACTGGGGCTCCCTCCCCACTGGCATCTCACTCAACGGATCAACTGGGCTCTAGCTATACGCTACTCCCCATAAAGACACCTCACCTGGATACAGACATCAACTGGGGCTCCCTCCCCACTGGCATCTCACTCAACGGATCGACTGGGCTCTAGCTACACGCTATCCCCTACAAACACACCTCACCTGGATACAGACATCAACTGGGACTCCCTCCCCACTGATATCTCATTAAATCGACGGGGCTCTAGCTATACGCTACTCCCTATAAAGACACCTCACCTGGATAAAGACATTAACTGGGGCTCCCTCCCCACTGGCATCTCATCAGATCAACTGGGCTCTAGCTATACACTACTCCCTATAAAGACACCTCACCTGCATCTAGACTCCAGCTGGTACTCCCACGACGGACCTTCATATACCTTCTAGACCGTCGACCCTCCACCACACATACACCCACACACACACCCTAATTTTTCAGGTCCATAATACGGCTTTTTACCGCATTGAGACCTAGTGCACCTTTCTTTTTGCACCTTTTTCTCCTCCCTGCCACCTGATGAAGCCGAGTAAGGCAGAAACGCGTCGTGGCTGGGCTATCCCTAGACCCGTTGTGCAGCTGTAAGGAAGGCAGGTTCCACACGGACTTCAGGGGTACCTCCTTTTGGCTACTTATTTTCATTTGTACTTTTCTCTTACCCTTATTTTTAGTTTTACACAGATACACACTACACACACTACACATGGAAGATCTACGAGACAACGACGACTCCGGGCACTCTGATGGCTACTCAGAACCCCTACTCTACCACAAGACTGACCCTACTACCCCTACGGGGTACAGTTACCAACACAGACCCTCTGAACCATTTAAAAAGAGACGCACAGAAGAGTTGGCCGAAATAAGTTCCGACCGGCAGCCTGGTCTCATTATGGAAACGTCACATAATGAACTTTTTTCTCGGGCCTCTACACAGCGGGAGAAACATCCCACACCAATGGGCTTTCTCTCCCACCAGGCAGTCCCTCTCCACGGCCTCCACAGGATCCAGCTACCGGATGACTACACCCCTACACCATCACACCGGGGACGAAAAGACACACCTCCTGATGACATCTCCAGCGGGCAACCACACTCCACAGCCCACCTCACACCACCCTACTCCAGGACCTCAAAGACACCTAGAGGACCTACCTCAGATCCTATACACAGACCTCCTCTTCTTCCCCTCCCTACAGAACACCACCACCACACAGCATCCCCAAGGCGACCTAGGAGGAATACAGACATCCTGCTAAACAATCCCTCACACAGGGATAAACCAACTGTATACCGACCCACCTCTTACGGGACCAGATACGGCGGGAGGAAACCCAACAGCTACACCCACTCCCGGCACCCCTCCAACCCATCAAATCCACCAGACACCCCCAAACACTATGTACGCAGAGTTGGACAGCACACACCGAAGCCAACCATTCGGGACATACGCCTAAAAACCAATCTCCAGACACTCTACGATTCGGACCCAACGAACAGATCGGGATGAGCAGCGCACCCAGCCTAGACCGATGCCTTCACCCACCCAGCACCATAGGACAGACGCCTCTATACTCGGCACCACCCCAATGAGTACTGAGAGCCTAGTTGAACAGCGGACCTCTACTACCACCATTCAGAACCACTCGGACAACCTGGTCTCACCAACCACTTACCAATCGGTGGCACGTCACATCAGCGGGGAACCACAGACCCCCGCCAGCTTCAACGCTACAGCACGTACACTCTCCAAACTCATCAGAGCGAGACACCACCTGGAGACCATCAGCTATTACCTCTCCGGTAATGACCTACCTCCTGGCTACCTGCACAAGGCCAGAACACTCACGGCAGCCTTCACACCATCGGGAGCATCCGATACCACACTGGCGGCACTCTCCACGGTATCCTCACTCTGGATAGAAACCAGCCACCAGATCCTACAACAGCACTACAGGGAGGAGGTATCCAATAGATACGCCACACTCTGCAACACACCATCATGCTCTGACTGGCAGGAAGCCTGGTACCTAGGCATCCTATGGGCCAAAAAACTCCTCAGCGAACCACTCCTGGACCGCCTCCTACAGGACATTAGGGACCCACTCCCCACCTTCCAGATACCAACCACCTATCCACCAGCACTCTTAGGACTACCACTCTCACCACTACACTCTTCCAAGCCACCATCCCCGCAGCACCTGTTGGAGATTAAACATCATCGAGGACGAGGTACTCATGGATGCAGCCTCTCAGGTGGATAAACCCAACTTCCTCGTAACCACCCTACACCGAGATTACCTTCGGATCACTTCCGATCTACGAACCCTTCCACCCCCACAGACAGAGACTCCTCCTCTTCAAACGACACCGACCCAATTGAGAGCTCCACGGATCCCAGGGAAAAGACTCCACAAATCCTGTGACCCTACACCATCACAGACGAAGCTACAGAAACACCACCCACCCACGGCAGGGTTAACTACTACCCCCCAATCCTCTACCAGCAGGACCTACGTCTCGGAATCGACAGAGACATCAACCCCACCCTCAGATCCCCTAGGGACACCATCAGAGCTAATACCTCTCCACGGGGTTAATAACAGCTACTACAGGAGGAACCTACCAAAAGGAAACCAAAGCAAGTGGAGAATCATACCACTTAGACCCTTCCTCATCATGGGGGACTCTAACATCTGTAAGCTACCCCTCATCTACTCGGACACCCAGCTACCGAGTGGCTACTCGCATCCAAAAAAGACTCAAGTACAAACAACTACTCCCTCTTCTCACACCCATCCTGGCCTTCAAAAGGAACAAGAACCTCTAGGATTCCTTGGTCAGCAGCCTCCTCTAAAGACCACCACAAAGAAACAAAAGAATCTCACCGGGACCCATGGACCAAGGATGAACCTCCTAAACCCCTCGAGGACCCACACCACCACCACGGGCTGTACCACCACTGAAGCTTTCAGTACAACGGAGGAACGCCTGGACATACACTGCACCTACACCTTACACACCCCACATCCCATACAAAAGATAGGGGGTCATTAAGACCACAAAAATAGACCTCCAATAGCACTATAGAGTTACCATGACCATGGACTCTCAATAATAATTTCCTTTAGCCACTTTAATAGCACTATAGAGTTACCATGACCATGGACTCTCAATAATAATTTCCTTTAGCCACTTTAATAGCACTATAGAGTTACCATGATATTCCTTTGGCCGGCCGCGCCCAGACCCCTCCGGACCGCGCGCATATGATGTGGAGTGCACCCCCTCCCTTCCCCCCTCCGGTTTCCACGTGTCAGAGATGGAAGTGGATCAACCGACTCAAAACTAGAAACCAAACACTGGCGAGTCACCGCTGCATTGCCTACCGAGGGATCTGGACGCAGCAAGCCAAGGAAATTTTATCCCTGAAATTTACTGGGATCATCTTAAATCGGGCCTTTTCTAGGGGTGTTGATTCTCCACCCACTATACTTCTCCAAGGTTTGGTTGGATGGTAAATAGGTTTAAAATTATCATTAGATTTAATACAACCTAAAATGACCCTACCCTACTCCTGACCCTTGGATGCACATCACCTACTCTACTTTTTTTCTGATGAACACAACCTCCTCTGCTTTTTTCAACACAAGAGGACTTTTTTTCATCAAAGACCCTGGATTCTACCACTACACACTACACACTACACACTTCAACGACAAAAACCCTGGATTCCACCACTACACACTACACACTACACACTTCAACATCAAAGACCCTGGATTCCACCACTACACACTACACACTACACACTACACACTTCAACATCAAAGACCCTGGATTCTACCACTACACACTACACACTACACACTTCAAACATCAAAGACCCTGGATTCTACCACTACACACTACACACTTCTACATCAAAGATCCTGGATTCTACCACTACACACTACACACTACAGACTTCAACATCAAAGACCCTGGATTCTACCACTACACACTACACACTACACACTACACACTACACACTACACACTTCAACATCAAAGACCCTGGATTCTACCACTACACACTACACACTACACACTACACACTTCAACATCAAAGACCCTGGATTCTACCACAACTCACTACACACTACACACTTCAACCTGAACTCCTGCAAAGACATCACCTTTTTCAACTAAAGACAAAGATTTTTTCACCAAAGAACAAGACTTCACCACCCTGACACAGGTGTAAGAGACCTCTACTTACCCTGACGACCGTATCTCCAATTTAGGAGCTAATAGAAACAAATTATAACACAGGCTCAACCCACTTACACCCCTGCACCATACACAAACAAACCAAAACCCAGGTAAGACCCCTACCTATACAACACCAACCCATACTACGAGCCTTACCAGGAAGACCGGACCACTATACATCTAAGGTACATGCATGGGATTACCAAAAAGGAACCACCTAAAACGACCCATCTGGATTAAAACCTACTACATCCATCCCCCACACAGGTAAGTATTGATATTCAACAGTACACCATCCCCCAGGTAAGTATTCCCCTACTGGAGAAGTTACCCCTACTTCGGAGGACACACATCACTGGAAACAGCAAAAAAAGTTTTTCCAGACCCATATCTCCCATTCCCCAAGTGGACATGAACACGACAACACGGCAAAATCTACCGCATTCACAGGATCCCAAATGGACGAAAACGCGATGGATGCTACACTCCGCTAGAAAGCACCAATTCAAGACGACAAGAAAAGCACCATCCCGGAGCAGGCCAAAGTGAAACTACCCCCCAGATACCCCACCTTCAACTAAACCTTAATAAAGGAACAAGGTTCTAGCCCTCTAACACCACAAAAAGACCTAGAACACACGGCCACCATCTCTCTCTACACATCGCACTTCACTATACTTATGACGTGACTTCAAAAGCGGGAAAATATCTCCACCACATTTGAAGGCTTATAACAAGACCTATGGGTCACCTAGAACCCCAACTATTGATTCATTATGTTCCTACGGATGTCTACTCTACCCTCAACCGTTCCTGTCACCACAGAACCTTATCTTGGGTTCTTCCCAGGCCCAAACTCTCAACTAGAGCAGACCGCTCCAGTCGCTAACACACAAGTCTATGGTGACACAAAGGTCAAACACACCGTTTTCACAGGGGGATCTATTATACTTCTACACATCACAGGAACTCCACGTATGGCTCATCTTGACCCCTAAGACTTCTAGTCTTACCTTAAATTGACCTGGTACCTCTCGGACACCCACAACCCAAACAGCACCCCAAAAGCAAAGTGTCTACTTCTCCTATACTATTCCCCATAGGAATCAACGATGGAGGCCTCCCCATCACTTAACAGACGAACAGACGCCACACCTAAAAAAAACGGAAATTTCTCATTGGATGAGACACGAGCATGCCTCTCACATGTACACCTCATGCACACCTGATGAACCAATAGGATTCGACCTTCGGCTAACCACATTGCTATCTTTTCCTATAAAAGGAGTAGCATCCCTCAGTCTTGTTTTTTTCTAGGTCTAAACTCTCAGTTAGAAACACGTTTGTAATCACTAGCTTGGATGGTACTCAAATCAATAAGGTCTCTGCATATAAATACTTAGGGGTATGGTTAGATGATAGGCTTTCTTTTAAAAAACATGTTACTGAATTGGGAAAAAAGCTCAAATTCAAGATAGGATTCCTTTACAGAAACAGGGCTTGTCTGTCCTCTGTAAATAGGAAAAAAATTGTGCAGGCTACTTTTATGTCCGTTTTAGATTATGGTGATATTATCTATATGCATGCATCGGCAAACACATTAAAACCACTGGATGCTATTTACCATTGTGCACTCAGGTTTATCACGGGTGATAGTTACAGAACTCATCACTGTATCCTATATCAACATGTGGGTTGGGTCTCTCTATCTGTGAGGCGAGAGCAACATGCTCTCTTGTTTATTTATAAAGCACTTCTTTTAAAACTACCTCCATATATATCATCATTAATTTCCACAAGATGTACTAATTTTAAAACCAGATCACAGATGTGGATTACATTAGAGACTCCTGCGGTCTCCACAGAGTTGGGTAGGACTGCCTTCAGTTCCTTTGCACCTTATTTATGGAACAAACTGCAGATCCAACTTAAGTTAGACACTCTGGTGTCCCTTGCCCATTTTAAAATGTTTATGGAGGATCAATATGATGTTGTCTGTGATTGTTTCTGTTGAATTGTGTATGTTTTGAAATGTTCTTGTCTGTATGTCTAAAACTGTACATGTCAACATGTTTACACAGGGCACAGCCGTAAAAGAGATCCAGGTCTCAGTCTGTTTTCCCTGTTAAAATAAAGATTTAAAAAAAAAAAAAAAAAAGTCTCAGCATCATTAGGGTCAGGAGACCCCAACGCCATCCACTGGCCAAAGACCCAAGCTGGAACGCTACAAAGACAACCTCTTCCTCAACGGATCGACTGGGCTCTAGCTATACGCTACTCCCTATAAAGACACCTCACCTGGATCAAGATATCAACTGGGGCTCCCTCCCCACTGGCATCTCACTCAACGGATCAACTGGGCTCTAGCTATACGCTACTCCCCATAAAGACACCTCACCTGGATACAGACATCAACTGGGGCTCCCTCCCCACTGGCATCTCACTCAACGGATCGACTGGGCTCTAGCTACACGCTATCCCCTACAAACACACCTCACCTGGATACAGACATCAACTGGGACTCCCTCCCCACTGATATCTCATTAAATCGACGGGGCTCTAGCTATACGCTACTCCCTATAAAGACACCTCACCTGGATAAAGACATTAACTGGGGCTCCCTCCCCACTGGCATCTCATCAGATCAACTGGGCTCTAGCTATACACTACTCCCTATAAAGACACCTCACCTGCATCTAGACTCCAGCTGGTACTCCCACGACGGACCTTCATATACCTTCTAGACCGTCGACCCTCCACCACACATACACCCACACACACACACCCTAATTTTTCAGGTCCATAATACGGCTTTTTACCGCATTGAGACCTAGTGCACCTTTCTTTTTGCACCTTTTTCTCCTCCCTGCCACCTGATGAAGCCGAGTAAGGCAGAAACGCGTCGTGGCTGGGCTATCCCTAGACCCGTTGTGCAGCTGTAAGGAAGGCAGGTTCCACACGGACTTCAGGGGTACCTCCTTTTGGCTACTTATTTTCATTTGTACTTTTCTCTTACCCTTATTTTTAGTTTTACACAGATACACACTACACACACTACACATGGAAGATCTACGAGACAACGACGACTCCGGGCACTCTGATGGCTACTCAGAACCCCTACTCTACCACAAGACTGACCCTACTACCCCTACGGGGTACAGTTACCAACACAGACCCTCTGAACCATTTAAAAAGAGACGCACAGAAGAGTTGGCCGAAATAAGTTCCGACCGGCAGCCTGGTCTCATTATGGAAACGTCACATAATGAACTTTTTTCTCGGGCCTCTACACAGCGGGAGAAACATCCCACACCAATGGGCTTTCTCTCCCACCAGGCAGTCCCTCTCCACGGCCTCCACAGGATCCAGCTACCGGATGACTACACCCCTACACCATCACACCGGGGACGAAAAGACACACCTCCTGATGACATCTCCAGCGGGCAACCACACTCCACAGCCCACCTCACACCACCCTACTCCAGGACCTCAAAGACACCTAGAGGACCTACCTCAGATCCTATACACAGACCTCCTCTTCTTCCCCTCCCTACAGAACACCACCACCACACAGCATCCCCAAGGCGACCTAGGAGGAATACACACATCCTGCTAAACAATCCCTCACACAGGGATAAACCAACTGTATACCGACCCACCTCTTACGGGACCAGATACGGCGGGAGGAAACCCAACAGCTACACCCACTCCCGGCACCCCTCCAACCCATCAAATCCACCAGACACCCCCAAACACTATGTACGCAGAGTTGGACAGCACACACCGAAGCCAACCATTCGGGACATACGCCTAAAAACCAATCTCCAGACACTCTACGATTCGGACCCAACGAACAGATCGGGATGAGCAGCGCACCCAGCCTAGACCGATGCCTTCACCCACCCAGCACCATAGGACAGACGCCTCTATACTCGGCACCACCCCAATGAGTACTGAGAGCCTAGTTGAACAGCGGACCTCTACTACCACCATTCAGAACCACTCGGACAACCTGGTCTCACCAACCACTTACCAATCGGTGGCACGTCACATCAGCGGGGAACCACAGACCCCCGCCAGCTTCAACGCTACAGCACGTACACTCTCCAAACTCATCAGAGCGAGACACCACCTGGAGACCATCAGCTATTACCTCTCCGGTAATGACCTACCTCCTGGCTACCTGCACAAGGCCAGAACACTCACGGCAGCCTTCACACCATCGGGAGCATCCGATACCACACTGGCGGCACTCTCCACGGTATCCTCACTCTGGATAGAAACCAGCCACCAGATCCTACAACAGCACTACAGGGAGGAGGTATCCAATAGATACGCCACACTCTGCAACACACCATCATGCTCTGACTGGCAGGAAGCCTGGTACCTAGGCATCCTATGGGCCAAAAAACTCCTCAGCGAACCACTCCTGGACCGCCTCCTACAGGACATTAGGGACCCACTCCCCACCTTCCAGATACCAACCACCTATCCACCAGCACTCTTAGGACTACCACTCTCACCACTACACTCTTCCAAGCCACCATCCCCGCAGCACCTGTTGGAGATTAAACATCATCGAGGACGAGGTACTCATGGATGCAGCCTCTCAGGTGGATAAACCCAACTTCCTCGTAACCACCCTACACCGAGATTACCTTCGGATCACTTCCGATCTACGAACCCTTCCACCCCCACAGACAGAGACTCCTCCTCTTCAAACGACACCGACCCAATTGAGAGCTCCACGGATCCCAGGGAAAAGACTCCACAAATCCTGTGACCCTACACCATCACAGACGAAGCTACAGAAACACCACCCACCCACGGCAGGGTTAACTACTACCCCCCAATCCTCTACCAGCAGGACCTACGTCTCGGAATCGACAGAGACATCAACCCCACCCTCAGATCCCCTAGGGACACCATCAGAGCTAATACCTCTCCACGGGGTTAATAACAGCTACTACAGGAGGAACCTACCAAAAGGAAACCAAAGCAAGTGGAGAATCATACCACTTAGACCCTTCCTCATCATGGGGGACTCTAACATCTGTAAGCTACCCCTCATCTACTCGGACACCCAGCTACCGAGTGGCTACTCGCATCCAAAAAAGACTCAAGTACAAACAACTACTCCCTCTTCTCACACCCATCCTGGCCTTCAAAAGGAACAAGAACCTCTAGGATTCCTTGGTCAGCAGCCTCCTCTAAAGACCACCACAAAGAAACAAAAGAATCTCACCGGGACCCATGGACCAAGGATGAACCTCCTAAACCCCTCGAGGACCCACACCACCACCACGGGCTGTACCACCACTGAAGCTTTCAGTACAACGGAGGAACGCCTGGACATACACTGCACCTACACCTTACACACCCCACATCCCATACAAAAGATAGGGGGTCATTAAGACCACAAAAATAGACCTCCAATAGCACTATAGAGTTACCATGACCATGGACTCTCAATAATAATTTCCTTTAGCCACTTTAATAGCACTATAGAGTTACCATGACCATGGACTCTCAATAATAATTTCCTTTAGCCACTTTAATAGCACTATAGAGTTACCATGATATTCCTTTGGCCGGCCGCGCCCAGACCCCTCCGGACCGCGCGCATATGATGTGGAGTGCACCCCCTCCCTTCCCCCCTCCGGTTTCCACGTGTCAGAGATGGAAGTGGATCAACCGACTCAAAACTAGAAACCAAACACTGGCGAGTCACCGCTGCATTGCCTACCGAGGGATCTGGACGCAGCAAGCCAAGGAAATTTTATCCCTGAAATTTACTGGGATCATCTTAAATCGGGCCTTTTCTAGGGGTGTTGATTCTCCACCCACTATACTTCTCCAAGGTTTGGTTGGATGGTAAATAGGTTTAAAATTATCATTAGATTTAATACAACCTAAAATGACCCTACCCTACTCCTGACCCTTGGATGCACATCACCTACTCTACTTTTTTTCTGATGAACACAACCTCCTCTGCTTTTTTCAACACAAGAGGACTTTTTTTCATCAAAGACCCTGGATTCTACCACTACACACTACACACTACACACTTCAACGACAAAAACCCTGGATTCCACCACTACACACTACACACTACACACTTCAACATCAAAGACCCTGGATTCCACCACTACACACTACACACTACACACTACACACTTCAACATCAAAGACCCTGGATTCTACCACTACACACTACACACTACACACTTCAAACATCAAAGACCCTGGATTCTACCACTACACACTACACACTTCTACATCAAAGATCCTGGATTCTACCACTACACACTACACACTACAGACTTCAACATCAAAGACCCTGGATTCTACCACTACACACTACACACTACACACTACACACTACACACTACACACTTCAACATCAAAGACCCTGGATTCTACCACTACACACTACACACTACACACTACACACTTCAACATCAAAGACCCTGGATTCTACCACAACTCACTACACACTACACACTTCAACCTGAACTCCTGCAAAGACATCACCTTTTTCAACTAAAGACAAAGATTTTTTCACCAAAGAACAAGACTTCACCACCCTGACACAGGTGTAAGAGACCTCTACTTACCCTGACGACCGTATCTCCAATTTAGGAGCTAATAGAAACAAATTATAACACAGGCTCAACCCACTTACACCCCTGCACCATACACAAACAAACCAAAACCCAGGTAAGACCCCTACCTATACAACACCAACCCATACTACGAGCCTTACCAGGAAGACCGGACCACTATACATCTAAGGTACATGCATGGGATTACCAAAAAGGAACCACCTAAAACGACCCATCTGGATTAAAACCTACTACATCCATCCCCCACACAGGTAAGTATTGATATTCAACAGTACACCATCCCCCAGGTAAGTATTCCCCTACTGGAGAAGTTACCCCTACTTCGGAGGACACACATCACTGGAAACAGCTAAAAAAGTTTTTCCAGACCCATATCTCCCATTCCCCAAGTGGACGAAAACACGACAACACGGCAAAATCTACCGCATTCACAGGATCCCAAATGGACGAAAACGCGATGGATGCTACACTCCGCTAGAAAGCACCAATTCAAGACGACAAGAAAAGCACCATCCCGGAGCAGGCCAAAGTGAAACTACCCCCCAGATACCCCACCTTCAACTAAACCTTAATAAAGGAACAAGGTTCTAGCCCTCTAACACCACAAAAAGACCTAGAACACACGGCCACCATCTCTCTCTACACATCGCACTTCACTATACTTATGACGTGACTTCAAAAGCGGGAAAATATCTCCACCACATTTGAAGGCTTATAACAAGACCTATGGGTCACCTAGAACCCCAACTATTGATTCATTATGTTCCTACGGATGTCTACTCTACCCTCAACCGTTCCTGTCACCACAGAACCTTATCTTGGGTTCTTCCCAGGCCCAAACTCTCAACTAGAGCAGACCGCTCCAGTCGCTAACACACAAGTCTATGGTGACACAAAGGTCAAACACACCGTTTTCACAGGGGGATCTATTATACTTCTACACATCACAGGAACTCCACGTATGGCTCATCTTGACCCCTAAGACTTCTAGTCTTACCTTAAATTGACCTGGTACCTCTCGGACACCCACAACCCAAACAGCACCCCAAAAGCAAAGTGTCTACTTCTCCTATACTATTCCCCATAGGAATCAACGATGGAGGCCTCCCCATCACTTAACAGACGAACAGACGCCACACCTAAAAAAAACGGAAATTTCTCATTGGATGAGACACGAGCATGCCTCTCACATGTACACCTCATGCACACCTGATGAACCAATAGGATTCGACCTTCGGCTAACCACATTGCTATCTTTTCCTATAAAAGGAGTAGCATCCCTCAGTCTTGTTTTTTTCTAGGTCTAAACTCTCAGTTAGAAACACGTTTGTAATCACTAGCTTGGATGGTACTCAAATCAATAAGGTCTCTGCATATAAATACTTAGGGGTATGGTTAGATGATAGGCTTTCTTTTAAAAAACATGTTACTGAATTGGGAAAAAAGCTCAAATTCAAGATAGGATTCCTTTACAGAAACAGGGCTTGTCTGTCCTCTGTAAATAGGACAAAAATTGTGCAGGCTACTTTTATGTCCGTTTTAGATTATGGTGATATTATCTATATGCATGCATCGGCAAACACATTAAAACCACTGGATGCTATTTACCATTGTGCACTCAGGTTTATCACGGGTGATAGTTACAGAACTCATCACTGTATCCTATATCAACATGTGGGTTGGGTCTCTCTATCTGTGAGGCGAGAGCAACATGCTCTCTTGTTTATTTATAAAGCACTTCTTTTAAAACTACCTCCATATATATCATCATTAATTTCCACAAGATGTACTAATTTTAAAACCAGATCACAGATGTGGATTACATTAGAGACTCCTGCGGTCTCCACAGAGTTGGGTAGGACTGCCTTCAGTTCCTTTGCACCTTATTTATGGAACAAACTGCAGATCCAACTTAAGTTAGACACTCTGGTGTCCCTTGCCCATTTTAAAATGTTTATGGAGGATCAATATGATGTTGTCTGTGATTGTTTCTGTTGAATTGTGTATGTTTTGAAATGTTCTTGTCTGTATGTCTAAAACTGTACATGTCAACATGTTTACACAGGGCACAGCCGTAAAAGAGATCCAGGTCTCAGTCTGTTTTCCCTGTTAAAATAAAGATTTAAAAAAAAAAAAAAAAAAGTCTCAGCATCATTAGGGTCAGGAGACCCCAACGCCATCCACTGGCCAAAGACCCAAGCTGGAACGCTACAAAGACAACCTCTTCCTCAACGGATCGACTGGGCTCTAGCTATACGCTACTCCCTATAAAGACACCTCACCTGGATCAAGATATCAACTGGGGCTCCCTCCCCACTGGCATCTCACTCAACGGATCAACTGGGCTCTAGCTATACGCTACTCCCCATAAAGACACCTCACCTGGATACAGACATCAACTGGGGCTCCCTCCCCACTGGCATCTCACTCAACGGATCGACTGGGCTCTAGCTACACGCTATCCCCTACAAACACACCTCACCTGGATACAGACATCAACTGGGACTCCCTCCCCACTGATATCTCATTAAATCGACGGGGCTCTAGCTATACGCTACTCCCTATAAAGACACCTCACCTGGATAAAGACATTAACTGGGGCTCCCTCCCCACTGGCATCTCATCAGATCAACTGGGCTCTAGCTATACACTACTCCCTATAAAGACACCTCACCTGCATCTAGACTCCAGCTGGTACTCCCACGACGGACCTTCATATACCTTCTAGACCGTCGACCCTCCACCACACATACACCCACACACACACACCCTAATTTTTCAGGTCCATAATACGGCTTTTTACCGCATTGAGACCTAGTGCACCTTTCTTTTTGCACCTTTTTCTCCTCCCTGCCACCTGATGAAGCCGAGTAAGGCAGAAACGCGTCGTGGCTGGGCTACCCCTAGACCCGTTGTGCAGCTGTAAGGAAGGCAGGTTCCACACGGACTTCAGGGGTACCTCCTTTTGGCTACTTATTTTCATTTGTACTTTTCTCTTACCCTTATTTTTAGTTTTACACAGATACACACTACACACACTACACATGGAAGATCTACGAGACAACGACGACTCCGGGCACTCTGATGGCTACTCAGAACCCCTACTCTACCACAAGACTGACCCTACTACCCCTACGGGGTAAAGTTACCAACACAGACCCTCTGAACCATTTAAAAAGAGACGCACAGAAGAGTTGGCCGAAATAAGTTCCGACCGGCAGCCTGGTCTCATTATGGAAACGTCACATAATGAACTTTTTTCTCGGGCCTCTACACAGCGGGAGAAACATACCACACCAATGGGCTTTCTCTCCCACCAGGCAGTCCCTCTCCACGGCCTCCACAGGACCCAGCTACCGGATGACTACACCCCTACACCATCACACCGGGGACGAAAAGACACACCTCCTGATGACATCTCCAGCGGGCAACCACACTCCACAGCCCACCTCACACCACCCTACTCCAGGACCTCAAAGACACCTAGAGGACCTACCTCAGATCCTATACACAGACCTCCTCTTCTTCCCCTCCCTACAGAACACCACCACCACACAGCATCCCCAAGGCGACCTAGGAGGAATACAGACATCCTGCTAAACAATCCCTCACACAGGGATAAACCAACTGTATACCGACCCACCTCTTACGGGACCAGATACGGCGGGAGGAAACCCAACAGCTACACCCACTCCCGGCACCCCTCCAACCCATCAAATCCACCAGACACCCCCAAACACTATGTACGCAGAGTTGGACAGCACACACCGAAGCCAACCATTCGGGACATACGCCTAAAAACCAATCTCCAGACACTCTACGATTCGGACCCAACGAACAGATCGGGATGAGCAGCGCACCCAGCCTAGACCGATGCCTTCACCCACCCAGCACCATAGGATGGACGCCTCTATACTCGGCACCACCCCAATGAGTACTGAGAGCCTAGTTGAACAGCGGACCTCTACTACCACCATTCAGAACCACTCGGACAACCTGGTCTCACCAACCACTTACCAATCGGTGGCACGTCACATCAGCGGGGAACCACAGACCCCCGCCAGCTTCAACGCTACAGCACGTACACTCTCCAAACTCATCAGAGCGAGACACCACCTGGAGACCATCAGCTATTACCTCTCCGGTAATGACCTACCTCCTGGCTACCTGCACAAGGCCAGAACACTCACGGCAGCCTTGACACCATCGGGAGCATCCGATACCACACTGGCGGCACTCTCCACGGTATCCTCACTCTGGATAGAAACCAGCCACCAGATCCTACAACAGCACTACAGGGAGGAGGTATCCAATAGATACGCCACACTCTGCAACACACCATCATGCTCTGACTGGCAGGAAGCCTGGTACCTAGGCATCCTATGGGCCAAAAAACTCCTCAGCGAACCACTCCTGGACCGCCTCCTACAGGACATTAGGGACCCACTCCCCACCTTCCAGATACCAACCACCTATCCACCAGCACTCTTAGGACTACCACTCTCACCACTACACTCTTCCAAGCCACCATCCCCGCAGCACCTGTTGGAGATTAAACATCATCGAGGACGAGGTACTCATGGATGCAGCCTCTCAGGTGGATAAACCCAACTTCCTCGTAACCACCCTACACCGAGATTACCTTCGGATCACTTCCGATCTACGAACCCTTCCACCCCCACAGACAGAGACTCCTCCTCTTCAAACGACACCGACCCAATTGAGAGCTCCACGGATCCCAGGGAAAAGACTCCACAAATCCTGTGACCCTACACCATCACAGACGAAGCTACAGAAACACCACCCACCCACGGCAGGGTTAACTACTACCCCCCAATCCTCTACCAGCAGGACCTACGTCTCGGAATCGACAGAGACATCAACCCCACCCTCAGATCCCCTAGGGACACCATCAGAGCTAATACCTCTCCACGGGGTTAATAACAGCTACTACAGGAGGAACCTACCAAAAGGAAACCAAAGCAAGTGGAGAATCATACCACTTAGACCCTTCCTCATCATGGGGGACTCTAACATCTGTAAGCTACCCCTCATCTACTCGGACACCCAGCTACCGAGTGGCTACTCGCATCCAAAAAAGACTCAAGTACAAACAACTACTCCCTCTTCTCACACCCATCCTGGCCTTCAAAAGGAACAAGAACCTCTAGGATTCCTTGGTCAGCAGCCTCCTCTAAAGACCACCACAAAGAAACAAAAGAATCTCACCGGGACCCATGGACCAAGGATGAACCTCCTAAACCCCTCGAGGACCCACACCACCACCACGGGCTGTACCACCACTGAAGCTTTCAGTACAGCGGAGGAACGCCCAGACATACACTGCACCTACACCTTACACACCCCACATCCCATACAAAAGATAGGGGGTCATTAAGACCACAAAAATAGACCTCCAATAGCACTATAGAGTTACCATGACCATGGACTCTCAATAATAATTTCCTTTAGCCACTTTAATAGCACTATAGAGTTACCATGACCATGGACTCTCAATAATAATTTCCTTTAGCCACTTTAATAGCACTATAGAGTTACCATGACCATGGACTCTCAATAATACTTTCCTTTAGTCAAAATATTCCTTTTCTTTTCTTTTCTTGAACGCGGGGCTACCATGACCATGGGCCTTGATGAAAAGAAACAATAAAATAGAACTAAATCAAAAACAAAAAAAACCCTTACCAACCCACCATCCTTCCAAAATACCTCTCATCTACACCCACCAGCACCCCCAACGGACGAGAACCTTTTTTCTCCAACTACTCTGGGGACCCCGACCTTGGCGACTCACCCGCGGCGTGTGCACCCTAAGCAATTAGGCCCGACCATACACCAAGAAAGAAGACAGGAGGAAATGGTATAGACCGGACTCCTCGGGACCCCTCGGGGTCTTGTTGGCAGACCTATCGGCACAACCCTCCCAACCCCGCACAAACAGGAGACTCACGTACCGCGCTGGACGACTATCTACCCCAGTTTAGAACTGGATTGGCAGTATGTCCAGTAGCGCGTGTTTCATCCTTGGGGTTGGGATAACTAAAAGAGGGGCTTTGGGGTTTGGCGCCGCGCCTGGAGTATCGCCTTGGCCGTGTAACCCCTGGGGTGCCCAGATTATGTCTGGCGGAGAATTGGATCCCACTAATTTTCACTGGGGGACCCCTTACCCCGCCGCACTAAGCCTGGACAACCGATCCACACTTTTTTTACCTGGACTACGATCAAATTCACTGTCTAGGGAGGATATACCTCTGGAAACGCTACGATCCTGGAAGGGAGTTATTCCACTGGTCACTATCACCCGAACCACTGAATTACCAAGGACTGAAATGGTAGGGATGGACCATGGCTATCAACTGTAACTCCTGGCAGACGTACAACCCAAAGGCCAGAGGTTGTTTTGCCTGATCCAAAAAACCCCCGATAGACTTCCTGGAACGTAGGACGGAACTCCTAAGGTGGATGTATGACAGCCGTGAAGAGGGCTTGCCTTCTGGGTTTTTATCTGCCCAAACCTATGGGAGTTCAATGACTTACCACTCGACAGGGACACATGGCAAC
>NW_024058191.1:60000-64430 GCF_016432855.1 Salvelinus namaycush
AAATCGTCTCGGACGTTCGGTCACCGTTTTATAAAAATAACAAATTTTTGACTTGGACTCTGCATTCTCGAAAATTCCCACAAGGGGGCAAATAAATCATATTGCAGGCCCACGAACACGGGGCAAACGAGCGCGGCCTTTTCTCCTAAACGGAAAATATTTCGAAGCCGAAACTCGGCGAGCGTAGGTTTGGAGTAAAGGGAAGTTGGCCCCGAACAAGATGGCGTCGAGGCCTCTGCGCTTTTTGAGTTATGGCCATTTTTCTGGGATTAAAGGTCAAAAACGCAAAGTAGGGTGCAATTTGACCGCTTCACGTCAAAGTACATAAGCATACGGTGTCAGGAAAAAAAGAACCAGCCGTTTATCTATCGTAATTTAAGAGAAATCGTACATTGTCCATTTGGTGATGTTCACGAAGAGGAATTTTTTTTTCAAAAAATTCACAGATCCAGTTGCAGTTTGTTCACACGAACATTTTTAAAGTGGGTCTCGAAGCTCTGCGAGAATTCTGTGATTTTATGTGATTTTATGAAGTAACACACACTCATTTAACCCTCTGTTAATAAGTCAGTTCTTAACATAAAGACTTAAAACTCAATATTAAATAAGAGCCTACCCCAAGGAGGGTATGTGTTCACGTTCAGCTTCCTATGTCAACTGGAAGTACCTTAAAATGGTGCATAGGGTCAGGTTTGAAGGGTAATAAAGGTCAGATCTTTTCAAAACTTCACTTGTGTGATTAGACAACCCTCATGAAGTGTAATCAGTCATTTTTCCCAACAGATGTCAAAGAAAAGCTCTCTCACACAAACACACACACACACAAAAAGGAAGGATGGAGTGAAAAAGTACGGTGCTTAAAGACACACAAAGCCTGCAATGGCATGACTATTATCTCCAGGCCGTGCCGAGTTCAACGAGATGCCCCGCTTGACCGTAGCTCGCTCGGTCTGAGCGCAGCGACCGTTACAAGAAAATGGACCCAAATGACCTTTTGACCTCATGTCAATTTTATTTGCTTTTGGGAGACAGAGAGAGAACCGTTAAGGTTAGAAGCACAATTTCACCTCAGGAATGTTCTTAAGGTCCTCCCGATCTGTGCAAGCCTAACCTTGACCTTGTGGCATTAACCCTTAACAGTTAAAAGCTGGTGTTTACATCAAACAATTTACAATGACATGTCGCCCCATAGGAATACATTGACTGCACCTCTCAATTCAACCTGAAGCCTATGTGGGTTATGAATGTCTTATGAACCTGTCTTTGATGTCAGTCCATCAGGCCACCATGAGGTCTACCTGTGTCGATTCTAAGCTTCCTGGAGCAACCGGAAGTGGTTAAATCACCCTAAAAGTGTTTGCCATAGCCAACCTGCAGTTTGAGAGAAATAGTGCATTCAGCCCTATGTAAATCAGTCAATTTTTAACATACAGACTTAAAACTCAGGATTCTGTAACAGCCTACTCCAGTGATGATATGTGTTTATTTATAGCTTCCTGTGACAACCGGAAGTGCCATAACTGGTGTCAAATGGGCTGTTTCGAAGGGTTAAAAATGTCAAATCTTTCCAAAACTTCATATATGTGAATAGACAACCCTCATGAACTGTAAATCAGTCCTTCATCCCATCAGATTTCAAAAATAAAAAATACACACCGACACAGAAATGATGGAGGGACACACTGAGGGGCTAAGAGGCAGACAGTGCCTGCAGTAGTTACTTTTGTTCCAACTTTTAAAGAACCGTCAGACCTAGAGTTCTGAAAATTTACAAACCTGTTCTAGACCTCAGGTCGATTGTGCACGGTGAATTATATGACTCTAGAAGGTTCTCGGATCGATAAAAAGCCTCGTGTATTTGCCATGTTTTCAATTCATTTTGACCTCAACGAAACGGACGACCTTTAGAAAAGTCCCAGAGTCTCAAGACTAGGTGCGTTGAAACCGGCTCGGCCCATAGAGACAGACCCCAACGAGCCTGTTTGATTGCTCATTCAAGGACCCCGTAGCAAGGCAATGAAAAAAGTGGAATTTCAGCACCAATTAGGGTTTTGCTCGGGCACCGAATGACCTATCGAGCCGAAACTTGGGATTCCAGGTCGCCTCACATAGGGCTAAACATAATGTGTGAACTGGACCCGCAGCTAGAACATAACTACGTATTATTTGTTTTATTATGGTTTAAATAGAAGGCGCTGTGAATTTTGGGCCTGCTCTGAAATATGTTATAGTTGGCATCTAAAGGAGTTGGAAAAAGTGAGTTTGGAGTCAGATGGTATCAGTTTGGTGTCTGAAAATATCTATTTGACTGATGGACACTGACTTGCTCGTTGACTTTTGTACATTTGCAATATGTTTCAACGGGGAGGTACCATGAGGAAAAAGCGACATGATGAAATTTCACGAAACGAGCGATGGAGAGGAACCACTATCACTGCCCGGCCATCCTGAGGTCATCAGACCGTTGACTTTTGCATTTCTAAAGTATTTAAGAGAATGTACGTTACATTTGCAATATGATTCAACATCACATCATATTGCAAATGCACGTTACATTTGCAATATGATGTGATGTTGAATCATATTGCAAATGTAACGTGCATTCTTTAAATACTTTAGAAATACAAAAGTCAACGTCCTGATGACCTCAGGATGGCCGGGCAGTGATAGTGGTTCCTCTCCAACGCTCGTTGCGTGAAATTTCATCATGTCGCTTTTTCCTCATGGTACCTCCCCGTTGAAACATATTGCAAATGTACAAAAGTCGACTAGCAAGTCAACTAGCAAGTGTCAACAAAAGTCAACTAGCAAGTGTCCATCAGTCAATTGGATATTTTCAGACACCAAACTGATACCATCTGACTCCAAACTCACTTTTTACAACTCCTTTAGAAGCCAACTATCACATATTTCAGAGCAGGCCCAAAATTCACAGCGCCTTCCATGAATGCACCAAAATAGCATTCTGAAATCACCACTAAAATGACATTGCCATATTCTCCAGGCCGTGCCGAGTTCAACGGGATGCCCCGCTTGACCGTAGCTCGCTCGGTCTGAGCGCAGCGACCGTTACAAGAGAACGGACACGAATGACCTTTTGACCTCAATGTCAATTTCATTTGCTTTTGGGAGACAGAGAGAGAACCGTTAAGGTTAGAAGCACAATTTCACCTCAGGAATGTTCTTAAGGTCCTCCCGATCTGTGCAAGCCTAACCTTGACCTTGTGGCATTAACCCTTCACAGTTAAAAGAAGGCGTTTACATCAAACATTTTACAATGACATTTCGCCCCATAGGAATACATTGACTGCTCCTCTAAATTCAACCTGAAGCCTATGTGGGTTATGAATGTCTTATGAACCTGTCTTTGATAACAATCCATCAGGCTACTATGAGGTCTACCTGTGTTGATTTTAAGCTACCTGGAGCAACCGGAAGTGGTTAAAATCACCCTAAAAAGTGTCCAGATATACATGACTTGCAATTTTGAAAATCACTGCATTCAACCCTATGTAGATCAGTCAATTCTTAACGTATAGACTTAAAACTCAGGATTCTGTAACAGCATACCCCAGTCAAGATATGTGTTTACCTATAGCTTCCTGTGCCAACCGGAAGTGCCTTAAAATGGTGTCATGGTGCTGTTTCGAAGGGTTAAAAAGGTCAGAACTTTTCAAAACTTCATTTGTGTGATTAGACAAGCCTCATGAACTGTAAATCAGTCATTTCTCTAAGCAGATGTCAAAGGAAAGCTCTCTCTCACACAAAAACACACACACAAAGCAATGATGGAGTGAAAAAGTACGGTGCTTAAAGACACACAAAGCCGGCAATGGCATTCCCATTATCCCTAGGCCGTGCCGAGTTCAACGAGATGCCCCGCTTGACCGTAGCTCACTCGGTCTGAGCGCAGCGACCGTTACAAGAGAACGGACACGAATGACCTTTTGACCTCAATGTCAATTTTATTTGCTTTTGGGAGACAGAGAGAGAACCGTTAAGGTTAGAAACACAATTTCACCTCAGGAATATTCTTAAGGACCTCCCGATCTGTGCAAGCCTAACCTTGACCTTGTGGCATTAACCCTTGACAGTTAAAAGAAGGTGTTTACATCAAACAGTTGACAATGACATTTCGCCCCATAGGAATACATTGAGTGCACCTCTAAATTCAACCTGAAGCCTATGTGGGTTATGAATGTCTTATGAACCTGTCTTTGATGTCAGTCCATCAGGCCACCATGAGGTCTACCTGTGTCGATTCTAAGCTTCCTGGAGCAACCGGAAGTGGTTAAAATCACCCTAAAAGTGTTTGCAATAAGCACCATGCAATTTGAGAGAAATAGTGCATTCAGCCCTATGTAAATCAGTCAATTTTTAACATATAGACTTAAAACTCAGGATTCTCTAACAGCATACTCCAGTGAGTA
>NW_024058192.1:0-64395 GCF_016432855.1 Salvelinus namaycush
GACAGACAGGTGATCAGTGGGTGGATATCGGACAGACAGGCGATCAGTGGGTAGCTATCAGACAGACAGGCGATCAGCGGGTGGATATCAGACAGACAGGCGATCGGTGGGTGGATATCAGACAGACAGGCGATCAGCGGGTGGATATCAGACAGACAGGCAATCAGTGGGGTGGATATCAGACAGACAGGTGATCAGTGGGTGGGATATCAGGACAGACAGGCGGATCAGTTGGCGTGGATATCAGACAGACAGGCGATCGGTGGGTGGATATCAGACAGACAGCGATCAAGTGGGTGGATATCAGACAGACAGGCGATCGGTTGGTGGATATCAGACAGACAGGCAATCAGTGGTTGGATATCGGACAGACAGGCGATCAGTGGGTAGTTATCAGACAGACAGGCGATCAGCGGGTGGATATCAGACAAACAGGCGATCGGTGGGTGATATCAGACAGACAGGCGATCAGTGGGTGGATAACAGACAGACAGGCGAATCAGCAGGTGGATATCAGACAGACAGGCGATCCAGTGGGTGGATATCAGACAGACAGGCGATCGGTGGGTTGATATCAGACAGACAGGCATCAACGGGTGGAAATCAGACAGACAGCTGATCGGCGGGTGGATATTAGACTGACAGGCGATCAGTGGGTGGATATCAGACAGACAGGCGATCAGTGGTGGATATCAGACAGACAGGTGATCAGTGGTGGATATCGGACAGACAGGCGATCAGTGGGTAGCTATCAGACAGACAGGCGATCAGCGGGTTGGATATCAGACAGGACAGGCGATCGGTGGGTGGATATCAGACAGACAGGCGATCAGCGGGTGGATATCAGACAGACAGGCAATCAGTGGGTGGATATCAGACAGACAGGGCGATCAGTGGGTGGATATCAGACAGACAGGCGATCAGTGGGTGGATATCAGACAGACAGGCGATCGGGTGGGTGGATATCAGACAGGACAGGCGATCAGCGGGTGGATATCAGACAGACAGGCGATCAGTGGGTGGATAACAGACAGACAGGCGATCAGTGGGTGGATAACAGACAGACAGGCGATCAGCGGGTGGATATCAGACAGACAGGCGATCAGTGGGTGGATATCAGACAGACAGGCGATCGGTGGGTTGATATCAGTCAGACAGGCGATCAACGGGTGGAAATCAGACAGACAGCTGATCGGCGGGTGGATATTAGACTGACAGGCGATCAGTGGGTGGATATCAGACAGACAGGCGATCGGCGGATGGATATCAGACAGACAGGCGATCAGTGGGTGGATATCAGACAGACAGGCGATCGGGGGGTTGATATCAGACAGACAGGCGATCGGCGGGTGGATATCAGACAGACAGGCGATCGGTGGGTGGATATCAGACAGACAGGCGATCAGTGGGTGGATATCAGACAGACAGGCGATCGGTGGGTGGATATCAGACAGACAGGCAATCAGTGGGTGGATATCGGACAGACAGGCGATCAGTGGGTAGTTATCAGACAGACAGGCGATCAGCGGGTTGATATCAGACAGACAGGCGATCGGTGGGTGGATATCAGACAGACAGGCGATCGGCGGGTTGATATCAGACAGACAGGCGATCGGAGGGTGGATATCAGACAGACAGGCGATCGGCGGGTAGATATCAGACAGACAGGCGATCGGTGGGTGGATATCAGATAGACAGGCGATCTGTGGGTGGATATCAGACAGACAGGCGATCAGTGGGTGGATATCAGACAGACAGGCGATCAATGGGTGGATATCAGACAGACAGGCGATCAGTGGTGGATATCAGACAGACAGGCGATCAGTGGGTGGATATCAGACAGACAGGTGATCAGTGGGTGGATATCGGACAGACAGGCGATCAGTGGGTAGCAATCAGACAGACAGGCGATCAGCGGGTGGATATCAGATAGACAGGCGATCGGTGGGTGGATATCAGACAGACAGGCGATCAGCGGGTGGATATCAGACAGACAGGCGATCAGTGGGTGGATACCAGACAGACAGGCGATCAGTGGGTGGATATCAGACAGACAGGCGATCAGTGGGTGGATATCAGACAGACAGGCGATCGGTGGGTGGATATCAGACAGACAGGCGATCAGTGGGTGGATATCAGGACAGACAGGCGATCGGTTGGTGGATATCAGACAGACAGGCGATCAGTGGGTGGATATCGGACAGACAGGCGATCAGCGGGTAGTTATCAGACAGACAGGCGATCAGCGGGTGGATATCAGACAAACAGGCGATCGGTGGGTGGATATCAGACAGACAGGCGATCAGCGGGTGGATATCAGACAGACAGGCGATCAGTGGGTGGATATCAGACAGACAGGCGATCAGTGGTGGATATCAGACAGACAGGCAATCAGTGGGTGGATATCAGACAGACAGGCGATCAGTGGGTGGATATCAGACAGACAGGCGATCAGTGGTGGATATCAGACAGACAGGCGGTCAGTGGGTGGATATCAGACAGACAGGCGATCAGTGGGTGGATATCAGACAGACAGGCGATCAGTGGGTGGATATCAGACAGACAGGCGATCAGTGGGTGGATATCAGACAGACAGGCGATCAGTGGGTGGATATCAGACAGACAGGCGATCAGTCGTGGATATCAGACAGACAGGCGGTCAGTGGGTGGATATCAGACAGACAGGCGATCAGTGGGTGGATATCAGACAGACAGGGAATCAGCGTGGTGATATCAGACAGACAGGCGATCAGTGGGTGGATATCAGACAGACAGGCGATCGGTGGGTGGATATCAGACAGACAGGCAATCAGTGGGTGGATATCAGACAGACAGGAGATCAGTGGGTGGATATCAGACAGACAGGCGATCAGTGGGTGGATATCAGACAGACAGGCGATCAGCAGGTGGAAATCAGACAGACAGCTGATCGGCGGGTGGATATCAGACTGACAGGCGATCAGTGGGTGGATATCAGACAGACAGGTGATCAGTGGTGGATATCAGACAGACAGGAGATCAGTGGGTGGATATCAGACAGACAGGCAATCAGCGGGGTGATATCAGACAGACAGGCGATCAGTGGGTGGATATCAGACAGACAGGCGATCGGTGGGTGGATATCAGACAGACAGGCAATCAATGGGTGGATATCAGACAGACAGGAGATCAGTGGGTGGATATCAGACAGACAGGCGATCAGTGGGTGGATATCAGACAGACAGGAGATCAGCGGGTGGAAATCAGACAGACAGGCGATCGGTGCGTGGATATCAGACAGACAGCTGATCGGCGGGTGGATATCAGACTGACAGGCGATCAGTGGGTGGATATCAGACAGACAGGCGATCGGTGGGTGGATATCAGACAGACAGGCAATCAGTGGGTGGATATCAGACAGACAGGCGATCGGTTGGTGGATATCAGACAGACAGGCGATCAGTGGGTGGATATCAGACAGACAGGCGATCAGTGGGTGGATATCAGACAGACAGCTGATCGGCGGGTGGATATCAGACTGACAGGCGATCAGTGGGTGGATATCAGACAGACAGGCGATCGGTGGGTGGATATCAGACAGACAGGCAATCAGTGGGTGGATATCAGACAGACAGGCGATCGGTTGGTGGATATCAGACAGACAGGCGATCAGTGGGTGGATATCAGACAGACAGGCGATCAGTGGGTGGATATCAGACAGACAGGCGATCAGTGGGTGGATATCAGACAGACAGGCGATCAGTCGTGGATATCAGACAGACAGGCGGTCAGTGGGTGGATATCAGACAGACAGGCGATCAGTGGGTGGATATCAGACAGACAGGGAATCAGCGTGGTGATATCAGACAGACAGGCGATCAGTGGGTGGATATCAGACAGACAGGCGATCGGTGGGTGGATATCAGACAGACAGGCAATCAGTGGGTGGATATCAGACAGACAGGAGATCAGTGGGTGGATATCAGACAGACAGGCGATCAGTGGGTGGATATCAGACAGACAGGCGATCAGCAGGTGGAAATCAGACAGACAGCTGATCGGCGGGTGGATATCAGACTGACAGGCGATCAGTGGGTGGATATCAGACAGACAGGTGATCAGTGGTGGATATCAGACAGACAGGAGATCAGTGGGTGGATATCAGACAGACAGGCAATCAGCGGGGTGATATCAGACAGACAGGCGATCAGTGGGTGGATATCAGACAGACAGGCGATCGGTGGGTGGATATCAGACAGACAGGCAATCAATGGGTGGATATCAGACAGACAGGAGATCAGTGGGTGGATATCAGACAGACAGGCGATCAGTGGGTGGATATCAGACAGACAGGAGATCAGCGGGTGGAAATCAGACAGACAGGCGATCGGTGCGTGGATATCAGACAGACAGCTGATCGGCGGGTGGATATCAGACTGACAGGCGATCAGTGGGTGGATATCAGACAGACAGGCGATCGGTGGGTGGATATCAGACAGACAGGCAATCAGTGGGTGGATATCAGACAGACAGGCGATCGGTTGGTGGATATCAGACAGACAGGCGATCAGTGGGTGGATATCAGACAGACAGGCGATCAGTGGGTGGATATCAGACAGACAGGCGATCAGTGGGTGGATATCAGACAGACAGGTGATCCGTGGGTGGATATCAGACAGACAGGCGATCGGCGGGTAGATATCAGACAGACAGGCGATCGGTGGGTGGATATCAGACAGACAGGCGATCGGTGGGTGGATATCAGACAGACAGGCGATCAGTGGGTGGATATCAGACAGACAGGCGATCAGTGGGTGGATATCAGACAGACAGGCGATCAGTGGTGGATATCAGACAGACAGGCGATCAGTGGGTGGATATCAGACAGACAGGCGATCAGTGGGTGGATATCAGACAGACAGGCGATCAGTGGTGGATATCAGACAGACAGGCGATCAGTGGGTGGATATCAGACAGACAGGCGATTAGTGGGTGGATATCAGACAGACAGGCGATCAGTGGGTGGATATCAGACAGACAGGCAATCAGTGGGTGGATATCAGACAGACAGGCGATCAGTGGGTGGATATCAGACAGACAGGCGATCAGTGGGTGGATATCAGACAGACAGGCAATCAGTGGGTGGATATCAGACAGACAGGCGATCAGTGGGTGGATATCAGACAGACAGGCAATCAGTGGGTGGATATCAGACAGACAGGCGATCAGTGGGTGGATATCAGACAGACAGGCGATCAGTCGTGGATATCAGACAGACAGGCGGTCAGTGGGTGGATATCAGACAGACAGGCGATCAGTGGGTGGATATCAGACAGACAGGCGATCAGTGGGTGGATATCAGACAGACAGGCAATCAGCGGGGTGATATCAGACAGACAGGCGATCAGTGGGTGGATATCAGACAGACAGGCGATCGGTGGGTGGATATCAGACAGACAGGCAATCAGTGGGTGGATATCAGACAGACAGGAGATCAGTGGGTGGATATCAGACAGACAGGCGATCAGTGGGTGGATATCAGACAGACAGGCGATCAGCGGGTGGAAATCAGACAGACAGCTGATCGGCGGGTGGATATCAGACTGACAGGCGATCAGTGGGTGGATATCAGACAGACAGGCGATCAGTGGGTGGATATCAGACAGACAGGCGATCAGTGATGGATATCAGACAGACAGGCGGTCAGTGGGTGGATATCAGACAGACAGGAGATCAGTGGGTGGATATCAGACAGACAGGCAATCAGCGGGGTGATATCAGACAGACAGGCGATCAGTGGGTGGATATCAGACAGACAGGCGATCGGTGGGTGGATATCAGACAGACAGGCAATCAGTGGGTGGATATCAGACAGACAGGAGATCAGTGGGTGGATATCAGACAGACAGGCGATCAGTGGGTGGATATCAGACAGACAGGCGATCAGCGGGTGGAAATCAGACAGACAGGCGATCGGTGCGTGGATATCAGACAGACAGGCAATCGGTGGGTGGATATCAGACAGACAGGCATTCGGCGGGTGGATATCAGACAGACAGGCGGGTGGATAGACTGTAGAAATGAAGCAGCCATGATGCTTTGAACCTCAGCGAATGGGAGACATGGTAATTGTGTGTGTGTGTGTGTGTGTGTGTGTGTGTGTGTGTGTGTGTGTGTGTGTGTGTGTGTGTGTGTGTGTGTGTGTGTGTGTGTGTGTGTGTGTGTGTGTGTGTGTGTGTGTGTGTGTGTGTGTGAGAGATGTGGCAGGCAATTCCTCACTATTCATCACTTCAAAGCCATTGAGAGAGACAGAGAGAGGGGAGCTATAGGCAACCATCTGATGTTGACCTGAAAGAATCCCATTTAGTTCTGTGACCCAATTCAGATGTGAAGTATATGTAAATATGTATTTTCCACACGGGTTGGTATTGTGCTGTGAAGGAGGAGAAGAGAAGAGAAGAGAAAGATGGCCTGTTTTCCCTTTACCTCTTCAGAAGACCTGGTAACTAATGCTCCTGTCTTAACCTTCAGAAGACCTGTTAACTAATGCTCCTGTCTTCCCCTTCAGAAGACCTGGTAACTAATGACCCTGTCTTAACGTTCAGACTACCTGGTAACTAATGCTCCTGTCTTCCCCTTCAGAAGACCTGCTAACTAATGCTCCTGTCTTCCCCTTCAGAAGACCTGGTAACTAATGCTCCTGTCTTAACCTTCAGAAGACCTGTTAACTAATGATCCTGTCTTAACCTTCAGAAGACCTGGTAACTAATGCTCCTGTCTTCCCCTTCAGAAGACCTGCTAACTAATGCTCCTGTCTTAACCTTCAGAAGACCTGGTAACTAATGCTCCTGTCTTCCCCTTCAGAAGACCTGCTAACTAATGCTCCTGTCTTCCCCTTCAGAAGACCTGCTAACTAATGCTCCTGTCTTCCCCTTCAGAAGACCTGGTAACTAATGCTCCTGTCTTAACCTTCAGAAGACCTGCTAACTAATGCTCCTGTCTTCCCCTTCAGAAGACCTGTTAACTAATGCTCCTGTCTTAACCTTCAGAAGACCTGTTAACTAATGCTCCTGTCTTAACGTTCAGAAGACCTGGTAACTAATGCTCCTGTCTTAACTTTGAGAAGACCTGTTAACTAATGCTCCTGTCTTCCCCTTCAGAAGACCTGGTAACTAATGCTCCTGTCTTAACCTTCAGAAGACCTGCTAACTAATGCTCCTGTCTTAACGTTCAGAAGACCTGCTAACTAATGCTCCTGTCTTAACGTTCAGAAGACCTGCTAACTAATGATCCTGTCTTCCCCTTCAGAAGACCTGCTAACTAATGCTCCTGTCTTCCCCTTCAGAAGACCTGCTAACTAATGATCCTGTCTTAACTTTCAGAAGACCTGTTAACTAATGCTCCTGTCTTCCCCTTCAGAAGACCTGGTAACTAATGCTCCTGTCTTCCCCTTCAGAAGACCTGTTAACTAATGATTATGTCTTCCCCTTCAGAAGGAGTCACCTGTTAACTAATGCTCCTGTCTTAACCTTCAGAAGGCCTGGTAACTAATGCTCCTGTCTTAACCTTCAGAAGACCTGGTAACTAATGATCCTGTCTTCCCCTTTAGACGGAGTCACCTGTATGAAATCTCTTCTCTGTATACATCAATGTTGTCACTCTTGCTGCTGGTGATTCTCTGATCCACCTCTATGCAGATGACACCATTCTGTATACTTCTGGCCCTTCTTTGGACACTGTGTTAACTAACCTCCAGACAAGCTTCAATGCCATACAATTCTCCTTCCGTGGCCTACAACTGCTCTTAAATGCAAGTAAAACTAAATGCATGCTCTTCAACCGATCGCTGCCCGCACCCGCCCGCCCGTCCAGCATCACTACTCTGGACGGTTCTGACCTAGAATATGTGGACATATTAGGTGTCTAGGTGTCATACCTAGGTGTCTGGTTAGACTGTAAACTCTCCTTCCAGACTCACATTAAGCATCTCCAATCCAAAATTAAATCTAGAACCGGCTTCCTATTTCGCAACAAATCATCCTTCACTCATGCTGCCAAACATACCCTCGTAAAACTGACCATCCTACCGATCCTCGACTTTGGCGATGTCATTTACAAAATAGCCTCCAACACTCTGCATCCAATTTGTTGAGTAGTCTATCACAGTGCCATCCGTTTTGTCACCAAAGCCCCATATACTACCCACCACTGCGACCTGTACGCTCTCGTTGGCTGGCCCTCGCTTCATACTCGTCGCCAAACCCACTGGCTCCAGGTCATCTATAAGTCTTTGCTAAGTAAAGCCTCGCCTTATCTCAGCTCACTGGTCACCATAGCAGCAGCCACCCGTAACACGCGCTTCAGCAGGTATATCTCACTGGTTACCCCCAAAGCAAATTCCTCCTTTGGCCGCCTTTCCCTCCAGTTCTCTGCTGCCAGTGACTGGAACGAACTTCATAAATCACTGAAGCTGTAGACTCATATCTCCTTCACTAGCTTTAAGCACAAGCTGTCAGAGCAGCTCACAGATCACTGCACCTGTACATAGCCCATCTGTAAATAGCCCATCCAACTACCTCATCCCCATACTGTATTTATTTATTTACCTTGCTCCTTTGCACCCCAGTATCTCTGCACATGAATCTTCTGCCCATCTACCCTTCCAGTGTTTAATTGCTATATTGTAATTACTTTGCCACCCATGGCCTATTTTATTGCCTTACCTCCCTTATCTCACCTCATTTGCACACACTGTATATAGACTTTTTTTTCCTACTGTGTTATTGACTGTATGTTTTGTTTTACTCCATGTGTAACTCTGCGTTGTTATATGTGCCGAACTGCTTTGCTTTATCGTGGCCAGGTCGCAGTTGTAAATGAGAACTTGTTCTCAACTTGTCTACCTGGTTAAAGAAAGGTGAAATAAAAAAATTAAAAATTAAAATAGAAGTAACTTGTCCTGTCTCCTCAACTGGGAGGACTAAACCTCCCAATATCACACCTTTGAATGCGACCCAAATGACAACCTATACAGTGCACTACTTTTGGTCCTATAGTTCACTATATAGGAAATAGGGTGCCAACCGGGAAGTATCCAAAATGATGGGCAGGGGGAGTAAGCCAATAGTAGTGCACTATATAGGGAACAGGAAGTAGTGCATTTTAACGTTTTACTGCAGGGGGCTAAATCAGGGTCACGGTTTCTTCAACAAATCTACTTTGAATCAGAAGTGTGCACCTCACACATGGTTATGGGTTTAAAATCAGAATAATACACATTATATTAGTATTATATTATTATATAATTTACCATGTCAGATACAGTTGAAATCAATTAAATTTTGAACTTGCATCCCAATATAACACTTCACAGTGCCTTCGGGAAAGTATTCAGACCCCTTGACGTTTTCCTAATTTTGCTACATTACAGCCGTATACTAAAATTGAATAACTATATTTTTTCTTTTCTTCTCAGAACAAAACCCCGTAATGATAAAGCAAAAAGAGGTTTTTAGAATTGTTTTGCAAACGTATAAAAAAAATAAAAAAAAATTGAGCTCGGCTCCATCCTGTTCCCATCGATCATCCTTTTTTGATGTTTCTACAACTTGATTGGAGTCCACTTGTGGAGCGGAGATGACGTCTAGATGTTATCTACACCGCTACATGGTAAAACAGTCCATCATTATCCCTCGTCCTATTGATGGACTCCATGTCATCTCCGCTGCCTCGGCTAAGTCATACTGCCACCGTGCTTCTACACCTGCATTGCTTGCTGTTTGGGGTTTCAGGCTGGGTTTCTGTACAGCACTTTGAGATATCAGCTGATGTAAGAAGGGCTATATAAATACATTTGATTTGATTTGATTTTGTGTTAGGGTTAGGTCATTTAATATAGACAGTCAGTGGGTCTTTAACATTAGAGTTTAGGGTTGTCATAAATACATTTTGTGCATATTTGTGAATGTAAATCATCATGGTCCCGGATCAAATGTAGTGCACTATAAATAGGGAATAGGGTGCCAGCCCTGGTCTAAAGTAGTGCACTATAAATAGGGTATAGGGTGCCAGCCCTGGTCTAAAGTAGTGCACTATAAATAGGGAATAGGGTGCCAGCCCTGGTCTAATGTAGTGCAGTTTAAATAGGGAATAGGGTGCAAGCCCTTGTCTAATGTAGTGCAGTATAAATAGGGAATAGGGTGCCAGCCCTGGTCTAATGTAGTGCACTATAAATAGGGAATAGGGTGCCAGCCCTGGTCTAATGTAGCGCACTATAAATAGGGAATAGGGTGTCAGCCCTGGTCTAATGTAGTGCACTATAATCAGGGAATAGGGTGCCAGCCCTGGTCTAATGTAGTGCACTATAAATAGGGAATAGGGTGCCAGCCCTGGTCTAATGTAGTGCACTATAAATAGGGAATAGGGTGCCAGCCCTGGTCTAAGGTAATAGGGTGCCATTTTGGTCTGACATACAGTCTTGTTGTAGACAGATTGTAGGAGTCTCTGAGAGGGAACATCTCTCTTTGCTCCTGTGACAGACAGAGTCGGTATAAGTCGGATCATCACCAATAGGAAATCATTTCATCATCAAAGGTGTGTGTAATCCCTGCTGTGGGAGCTACACATTGGATAAGTATTGCCGGTCCAATCCATCATTATCCCTCGTCCTATTGACGGAGCTCATGTCATCTCCACTGCCTCGGCTAAGTCACACTGACACCTCCAATTGATGAAATCACACACCGCTGAACTGAACACCCACAGCAGAAAATGTGGAGAAAATTTACAAAGCATTAACACATTAGGTCTAAGAAAAAGGATAAGGAAAATGTAAATGAACATCTGTGTAGAAGTCGGATAGGTGAACAAGACAGGAAATGAAAAAAGGGGGTCTACTGTATATTTCTGCCTTCAGCAATAACCTCTTGCGTTGCCTAAAAAGACATTGAGTTTAGAATTAGTCTTTGACTGTGTATTAGACATCTAGTGTAGATGACTGATACTAGATGACTGAAGAATGATACTTTAAATTTGAACTGGAAGAAAGACTAGCACACAAGCCAGTAACGTTTTAACAGACTGATCAATTGCTGCACCTCGTGTTTAAAAGCTGTTAACTTCAAACAGTTTTGAAGAAGCTACTCTGAAAATATAGTTTACCAAGCTACCAATTACTTATCGTTGGAAGAAGTTAAGCTACATTAAGCTACACTATAACTGCAAAATGCAAGACAGAACACTCTAGAGTCAGATGTTAACAGAATGTGTAATTTAGCATAAACACAAAAAAACATTTGAAGTAAGAATTATGAAGGTAGAACGGTAGTGTGTAGTTCCAGTAGTTAGCTACACCGCTACATGGTTAAACAGTAGTGTGTAGTTCCAGTAGTTAGCTACACCGCTACATGGTAAAACAGTAGTGTGTAGTTCCAGTAGTTAGCTACACCGCTACATGGTAAAACAGTAGTGTGTAGTTCCAGTAGTTAGCTACACTGCTACATGGTAAAACAGTAGTGTTTAGTTCCAGTAGTTAGCTACACCGCTACATGGTAAAACAGTAGTGTGTAGTTCCAGGAGTTAGCTACACCGCTACATGGTAAAACAGTAGTGTGTAGTTCCAGTAGTTAGCTACACCGCTACATGGTAAAACAGTAGTGTGTAGTTCCAGTAGTTAGCTACACCTCTACATGGTAAAACAGTAGTGTGTAGTTCCAGTAGTTAGCTACACCGCTACATGGTAAAACAGTAGTGTGTAGTTCCAGTAGTTAGCTACACCACTACATGGTAAAACAGTAGTGTGTAGTTCCAGGAGTTAGCTACACCGCTACATGGTAAAACAGTAGTGTGTAGTTCCAGTAGTTAGCTACACCAGTACATGGTAACACAGTAGTGTGCAGTTCCAGTAGTTAGCTACACCGCTACATAGTAAAACAGTAGTGTGCAGTTCCAGTAGTTAGCTACACCGCTACATAGTAAAACAGTAGTGTGTAGTTCCAGTAGTTAGCTACACCGCTACATGGTAAAACAGTAGTGTGTAGTTCCAGTAGTTAGCTACACCGCTACATGGTAAAACAGTAGTGTGTAGTTCCAGTAGTTAGCTACATGGTAAAACAGTAGTGTGTAGTTCCAGTAGTTAGCTACACCGCTACATAGTAAAACAGTAGTGTGTAGTTCCAGTAGTTAGCTACACCGCTACATGGTTAAACAGTAGTGTGTAGTTCCAGTAGTTAGCTACACCGCTACATGGTTAAACAGTAGTGTGTAGTTCCAGTAGTTAGCAACACCGCTACATGGTAAAACAGTAGTGTGTAGTTCCAGTAGTTAGCTACACCGCTACATGGTAACACAGTAGTGTGTAGTTCCAGTAGTTAGCTACACCGCTACATGGTAAAACAGTAGTGTGTAGTTCCAGTAGTTAGCGACACCGCTACATGGTAAAACAGTAGTGTGTAGTTCCAGTAGTTAGCTACACCGCTACATGGTAACACAGTAGTGTGTAGTTCCAGTAGTTAGCTCCACCGCTACATGGTAAAACAGTAGTGTGTAGTTCCAGTAGTTAGCTACACCGCTACATTATAAAACAGTAGTGTGTAGTTCCAGTAGTTAGCTACACCGCTACATGGTAAAACAGTAGTGTGTAGTTCCAGGAGTTAGCTACACCGCTACATGGTAAAACAGTAGTGTGTAGTTCCAGGAGTTAGCTACACCGCTACATGGTAAAACAGTAGTGTGTAGTTACAGTAGTTAGCTCCACCGCTACATGGTTTGAGTTTGAGTTTATTTTATTTTTACAGGGACAGTGCACATTAATTAATCAACGTTTCAGTAAAAGTGCCGGTTTTAGCCAGCCGGCTAAGTTTCAACCGCAGTCCCTGGGCAGGTTATTAAAACAATTACAATATAGACAATCATTGATCAGTGAGCACACGCAGAGAAACATAGAACAAGAATCAACAAGACAAAATCCATTAAAGCAACAAAGTGTTTCCACACATCACAAGCTACAGACAACCGACAACATGGAAAACGACAATACACAGCTAGGGATTATGTTCACAAATCTGATGGACCTTTAGCCATGTCTTCATGCATTTTGTGAAAGTGTGATAGGTGGTGCAGTTATGTGTGTCTGATGGCAGTGTATTCCAGACATGGGAAGCTCTCACAGAGAAAGTGGATTTACTGAAGGTGCTTTTCCTTAAGGGAACTATACAGTCACCTCTCATGGCAGACCTTGTGGATCTGCTGCCATATGTTTGGGTTTTCTGTTTAACAAAAATACTGAGTGGAGGGGGAGCCAGGCCATTTCGGATCTTGAATACAAGACATGCGTCGGTGTATTGCACAAGATTTTCCCAACTCAGGAGCTCATGCTTTCTGAGGATGTAACAGTGATGATGGCTATTGGGCTTCCCTATCAAGCACTTTGAGAGCCTGTTTGTAGACAGACTGAATAGGTTTTAATGTTGTACAGCACGCTTGGGCCCAACTAGTCAAGCAATATGTTAAGTGGGGGAGTATCATGGATTTTTGGTAAAACAGTAGTGTGTAGTTCCAGAAGTTAGCTACACCGCTACATGGTAAAACAGTAGTGTGTAGTTCCAGTAGTTAGCTACACCGCTACATGGTAAAACAGTAGTGTTTAGTTCCAGTAGTTAGCTACACCGCTACATAGTAAAACAGTAGTGTGTAGTTCCAGTAGTTAGCTACACCGCTACATGGTAAAACAGTAGTGTGTAGTTCCAGTAGTTAGCTACACCGCTACATGGTAAAACAGTAGTGTGTAGTTCCAATAGTTAGCTACACCGCTACATGGTAAAACAGTAGTGTGTAGTTCCAGTAGTTAGCTACACCGCTACATGGTAAAACAGTAGTGTGTAGTTCCAGTAGTTAGCTACACCGCTACATGGTAAAACAGTAGTGTGTAGTTCCAGTAGTTAGCTACACCGCTACATGGTAAAACAGTAGTGTGTAGTTCCAGAAGTTAGCTACACCGCTACATGGTAAAACAGTAGTGTGTAGTTCCAGTAGTTAGCTACACCGCTACATGGTAAAACAGTAGTGTGTAGTTCCAGTAGTTAGCTACACCGCTACATGGTAAAACAGTAGTGTGTAGTTCCAGAAGTTAGCTACACCGCTACATGGTAAAACAGTAGTGTGTAGTTCCAGAAGTTAGCTACACCGCTACATGGTAAAACAGTAGTGTGTAGTTCCAGAAGTTAGCTACACCGCTACATGGTAAAACAGTAGTGTGTAGTTCCAGTAGTTAGCTACACCGCTACATGGTAAAACAGTAGTGTGTAGTTCCAGAAGTTAGCTACACCGCTACATGGTAAAAAAGTAGTGTGTAGTTCCAGTAGTTAGCTACACCGCTACATGGTAAAACGGTAATGTGTAGTTCCAGTAGTTAGCTACACCGCTACATGGTAAAAAAGTAGTGTGTAGTTCCAGTAGTTAGCTACACCGCTACATGGTAAAACAGTAGTGTGTAGTTCCAGTAGTTAGGTACACCGCTACATGGTAAAACAGTAGTGTGTAGTTCCAGTAGTTAGCTACACCGCTACATGGTTAAACAGTAGTGTGTAGCTCCAGTAGTTAGCGACACCGCTACATGGTAAAACAGTAGTGTGTAGTTCCAGTAGTTAGCTACACCGCTACATGGTTAAACAGTAGTGTGTAGTTCCAGTAGTTAGCTACAATGCTACATGGTAAAACAGTAGTGTGTAGGTCCAGTAGTTAGCTACAATGCTACATGATAAAACAGTAGTGTGTAGTTCCAGTAGTTAGCTACACCGGTACATGGTAACACAGTAGTGTGCAGTTCCAGTAGTTAGCTACACCGCCACATAGTAAAACAGTAGTGTGCAGTTCCAGTAGTTAGCTACACCGCTACATAGTAAAACAGTAGTGTGTAGTTCCAGTAGTTAGCTACACCGCTACATGGTAAAACAGTAGTGTGTAGTTCCAGTAGTTAGCTACACCGCTACATGGTAAAACAGTAGTGTGTAGTTCCAGTAGTTAGCTACAAGGTAAAACAGTAGTGTGTAGTTCCAGTAGTTAGCTACACCGCTACATGGTTAAACAGTAGTGTGTAGATCCAGTAGTTAGCTACACCGCTACATGGTTAAATAGTAGTGTGTAGTTCCAGTAGTTAGCTACAGCGCTACATGGTAAAACAGTAGTTTGTAGTTCCAGTAGTTAGCTACATGGTAAAACAGTAGTGTGTAGTTCCAGTAGTTAGCTACACCACTACATAGTAAAACAGTAGTGTGTAGTTCCAGTAGTTAGCTACACCGCTACATGGTTAAACAGTAGTGTGTAGTTCCAGTAGTTAGCTACACCGCTACATGGTAAAACAGTAGTGTGTAGGTCCAGTAGTTAGCTACATGGTTAAACAGTAGTGTGTAGTTCCAGTAGTTAGCTACACCGCTACATGGTTAAACAGTAGTGTGTAGTTCCAGTAGTTAGCTACACCGCTACATAGTAAAACAGTAGTGTGTAGTTCCAGTAGTTAGCTACACCGCTACATGGTAAAACAGTAGTGTGTAGTTCCAGTAGTTAGCTCCACCGCTACATGGTAAAACAGTAGTGTGTAGTTCCAGTAGTTAGCTACACCGCTACATGGTAAAACAGTAGTGTGTAGTTCCAGTAGTTAGCTACACCGCTACATGGTAAAACAGTAGTGTGTAGTTACAGTAGTTAGCTACACCGCTACATGGTTTGAGTTTGAGTTTATTTTATTTTTACAGGGACAGTGCACATTAATCAACGTTTCAGTAAAAGTGCCGGTTTTAGCCAGCCGGCTAAGTTTCAACCGCAGTCCCTGGGCAGGTTATTAAAACAATTACAATATAGACAATCATTGATCAGTGAGCACACGTAGAGAAACATAAGACAAGCAAGACATAGCATACAGACAGAGCAACATAGGACAAGCAAGACTTAACATACAGACAGAGCAACATAGAACAAGAATCAACAAGACAAAATCCATGAAAGCAACAAAGTGTTTCCACACATCTCAAGCTACAGACAACAGAGAACATGGAAAACGGCAATACACAGCTAGGGATTATGTTCACAAATCTGATTGACCTTTAGCCATGTCTTCATGTTTTTTGTGAAAGTGTGATAGGTGGTGCAGTTATGTGTGTCTGATGGCAGTGTATTCCAGACATGGGAAGCTCTCACAGAGAAAGTGGATTTACTGAAGGTGCTTTTCCTTAATAAGGGAACTATACAGTCACCTCTCATGGCAGACCTTGTGGATCTGCTGCCATATGTTTGGGTTTTCTGTTTAACAAAAATACTGAGTGGAGGGGGAGCCAGGCCATTTCGGATCTTGAATACAAGACATGCGTCGGTGTATTGCACAAGATTTTCCCAACTCAGGAGCTCATGCTTTCTGAGGATGTAACAGTGATGATGGCTATTGGGCTTCCTATCAAGCACTTTGAGAGCCTGTTTGTAGACAGACTGAATAGGTTTTAATGTTGTACAGCAAGCTTGGGCCCAACTAGTCAAGCAGTATGTTAAGTGGGGGAGTATCATGGATTTTTGGTAAAACAGTAGTGTGTAGTTCCAGAAGTTAGCTACACCGCTACATGGTAAAACAGTAGTGTGTAGTTCCAGTAGTTAGCTACACCGCTACATGTTAAAACACTAGTGTGTAGTTCCAGTAGTTAGCTACACCGCTACATGGTAAAACAGTAGTGTGTAGTTCCAGTAGTTAGCTACACCGCTACATGGTAAAACAGTAGTGTGTAGTTCCAGTAGTTAGCTACACCGCTACATGGTAAAACAGTAGTGTGTAGTTCCAGTAGTTAGCTACAACGCTACATGGTTTGAGTTTGAGTTTATTTTATTTTTACAGGGACAGTGCACATTAACCTGTCTGGCTCTGGCGTTCCGCTAGCGGAACTCCTCCCACATTCCACTGAAAAGGCAGAGCGCGAAATTCAAAAGATATTTTTTAGAAATATTTAACTTTCACACATTAACAAGTCCAATACAGCAAATGAAAGATACACATCTTGTGAATCAAGTCAACATGTCCGATTTTTAAAATGTTTTACAGCGAAAACACCACATATATTTATGTTAGCTCACCACCAAATACAAAAAAGGACAGACATTTTTCACAGCACAGGTAGCATGCACAAAGCCAACCTAACTAACCAAGAACCAACCAAACTAACCAAGAAACAACTTCATCAGATGACAGTCTTATAACACGTTATACAATAAATCTATGTTTTGTTCGAAAAATGTGCATATTTGAGGTATAAATCAGTTTTACATTGCAGCTACAATCAGAAATTGCACCGAAAGCAGCCAGAATAATTATAGAGACCAACGTCAAATACCTAAATACTCATCATAAAACATTTCTGAAAAATACATAGTGTACGGCAAATGAAAGACAAGCATCTTGTGAATCCAGCCAATATTTCCGATTTCTTAAGTGTTTTACAGCGAAAACACAATATAGCATTATATTAGCTTACCACAATAGCCAGAAACACAAGCCATTTACCCGCAGCAAAAGTTAGCGATCGTAACAAACCAGCAAAAGATATATAATTTTTGACTAACCTTGATAAGCTTCATCAGATGACAGTCCTATAACATCAGGTTATACATACACTTATGTTTTGTTCGAAAATGTGCATATTTAGAGCTGAAATCAGTGGTTATACATTGTGCTAACGTAGCATCTTTTTCCCACAACGTCCGGATATTTTTCTGACACCCACATATTCTGACCAAATAACTATTCATAAACATTACTAAAATATACATATTGTATAGGAAATGATAGATACATTAGTTCTTAATGAAATCGCCGTGTTAGAATTCTAAAAATAACTTCATTACCACATCCAGCTTACGTTATAACGAGAGAGAGCCCAAATCTGGGCGCAAAATAATTGTCAACATATTCCGACAGATATATGAAATATCATCATAAAATGGGTCCTACTTTTGGTGATCTTCCATCAGAATGTTGTACAAGGGTGTCCTTTGTCCAGAACAATCGTTGTTTGGTTTTAGAACGGCCTTCTTCCCTCTCGAATTAGCAAGCTAACTAGCCAAGTGGCGCGTAGCACTCCATCTTCACCATACCCAGAGAACGCAAGACGCCTAAACTCCCGAAAATATTTCAATAATCTGATGAAACTATATTGAAAAAACATACTTTACGATGATATGATCACATATATCAAATAAAATCAAAGCCGGAGATATAACACGTCTATAACGATTGCTTTTCGGAAGCCATTACCGGTGACCTCTATGCGCTTCCTGGACAGAGGAATTCTGGGGTCATGTCATTCCAAGAGCTCTCTTTTCACCATAGAAACACCTAGAAACCCCATTTCACCTCTCACAGCCTATTGGACATCTAGTGGAAGGCGTATGAAGTGCATGTATACTCATACATATCAAGCACATTTATAGGCAGATCCTAGAACAGAGCATCGATTTCAGATTTTTCACTTTCTGACAGGAAGTTTGCTGTAAAAGGAGTTCTGTTTTACTCACAGATATAATTCAAACGGTTTTAGAAACTAGAGAGTGTTTTCTATCCAATAGTAATAATAATATGCATATTGTACGAGCAAGAATTGAGTACGAGGCCGTTTAAATTGGGCACGATTTTCCCCCAAAGTGAAAACAGCGCCCTCTGTCCTCAACAGGTCAACGTTTCAGTAAAAGTGCCGGTGTTAGCCAGCCGGCTAATTTTCAACCGCAGTCCCTGGGCAGGTTATTAAAAAAATTACAATATAGACAATCATTGATCAGTGAGCACACGCAGAGAAACATTGGACAAGCAAGACGTAGCATACAGACAGAGCAACATAGGACAAGCAAGACATAGCATACAGACAGAGCAACATAGAACAAGAATCAACAAGACAAAATCCATGAAAGCAACAAAGTGTTTCCACACATCACAAGCTACAGACAACAGAGAACATGGAAAACGGCAATACACAGCTAGGGATTATGTTCACAAATCTGATTGACCTTTAGCCATGTCTTCATGTTTTTTGTGAAAGTGTGATAGGTGCTGCAGTTATGTGTGTCTGATGACAGTGTATTCCAGACATGGGAAGCTCTCACAGAGAAAGTGGATTTACTGAAGGTGCTTTTCCTTAAGGGAACTATACAGTCACCTCTCATGGCAGACCTTGTGGATCTGCTGCCATATGTTTGGGTTTTCTGTTTAACAAAAATACTGAGTGGAGGGGGAGCCAGGCCATTTCGGATCTTGAATACAAGACATGCGTCGGTGTATTGCACAAGATTTTCCCAACTCAGGAGCTCATGCTTTCTGAGGATGTAACAGTGATGATGGCTATTGGGCTTCCTGTCAAGCACTTTGAGAGCCTGTTTGTAGACAGACTGAATAGGTTTTAATGTTGTACAGCAAGCTTGGGCCCAACTTGTCAAGCAGTATGTTAAGTGGGGGAGTATCATGGATTTTTTGGTAAAACAGTAGTGTGTAGTTCCAGAAGTTAGCTACACTGCTACATGGTAAAACAGTAGTGTGTAGTTCCAGTAGTTAGCTACACCGCTACATGGTAAAACAGTAGTGTGTAGTTCCAGTAGTTAGCTACACCGCTACATGGTAAAACAGTAGTGTGTAGTTCCAGTAGTTAGCTACACCGCTACATGGTAAAACAGTAGTGTGTAGTTCCAGTAGTTAGCTACACCGCTACATGGTAAAACAGTAGTGTGTAGTTCCAGTAGTTAGCTACACCGCTACATGGTAAACAGTAGTGTGTAGTTCCAGTAGTTAGCTACACCGCTACATGGTTAAATAGTAGTGTGTATTTACCTACACCGCTACATGGTAAAACAACAGTGTGTAGTTCCAGTAGTTAGCTACACCTCTACATGGTTAAACAGTAGTATGTAGTTCCAGTAGTTAGCTACACCGCTACATAGTAAAACAGTAGTGTGTAGTTCCAGTAGTTAGCTACACCGCTACATGGTAAAACAGTAGTGTGTAGTTCCAGTAGTTAGCTACAATGCTACATGGTAAAACAGTAGTGTGTAGTTCCAGTAGTTAGCTACACCGGTACATGGTAACACAGTAGTGTGCAGTTCCAGTAGTTAGCTACACCGCCACATAGTAAAACAGTAGTGTGCAGTTCCAGTAGTTAGCTACACCGCTACATAGTAAAACAGTAGTGTGTAGTTTCAGTAGTTAGCTACACCGCTACATGGTAAAACAGTAGTGTGTAGTTCCAGTAGTTAGCTACACCGCTACATGGTAAAACAGTAGTGTGTAGTTCCAGTAGTTAGCTACAAGGTAAAACAGTAGTGTGAAGTTCCAGTAGTTAGCTACACCGCTACATGGTTAAACAGTAGTGTGTAGATCCAGTAGTTAGCTACACCGCTACATGGTTAAATAGTAGTGTGTAGTTCCAGTAGTTAGCTACAGCGCTACATGGTAAAACAGTAGTGTGTAGTTCCAGTAGTTAGCTACATGGTAAAACAGTAGTGTGTAGTTCCAGTAGTTAGCTACACCACTACATAGTAAAACAGTAGTGTGTAGTTCCAGTAGTTAGCTACACCGCTACATGGTTAAACAGTAGTGTGTAGTTCCAGTAGTTAGCTACACCGCTACATGGTAAAACAGTAGTGTGTAGGTCCAGTAGTTAGCTACATGGTTAAACAGTAGTGTGTAGTTCCAGTAGCTAGCTACACCGCTACATGGTTAAACAGTAGTGTGTAGTTCCAGTAGTTAGCTACACCACTACATAGTAAAACAGTAGTGTGTAGTTCCAGTAGTTAGCTACACCGCTACATGGTTAAACAGTAGTGTGTAGTTCCAGAAGTTAGCTACACCGCTACATGGTAAAACAGTAGTGTGTAGTTCCAGTAGTTAGCTACACCGCTACATGTTAAAACACTAGTGTGTAGTTCCAGTAGTTAGCTACACCGCTACATGGTAAAACAGTAGTGTGTAGTTCCAGTAGTTAGCTACACCGCTACATGGTAAAACAGTAGTGTGTAGTTCCAGTAGTTAGCTACACCGCTACATGGTAAAACAGTAGTGTGTAGTTCCAGTAGTTAGCTACAACGCTACATGGTTTGAGTTTGAGTTTATTTTATTTTTACAGGGACAGTGCACATTAACCTGTCTGGCTCTGGCGTTCCGCTAGCGGAACTCCTCCCACATTCCACTGAAAAGGCAGAGCGCGAAATTCAAAAGATATTTTTTAGAAATATTTAACTTTCACACATTAACAAGTCCAATACAGCAAATGAAAGATACACATCTTGTGAATCAAGTCAACATGTCCGATTTTTAAAATGTTTTACAGCGAAAACACCACATATATTTATGTTAGCTCACCACCAAATACAAAAAAGGACAGACATTTTTCACAGCACAGGTAGCATGCACAAAGCCAACCTAACTAACCAAGAACCAACCAAACTAACCAAGAAACAACTTCATCAGATGACAGTCTTATAACATGTTATACAATAAATCTATGTTTTGTTTGAAAAATGTGCATATTTGAGGTATAAATCAGTTTTACATTGCAGCTACAATCAGAAATTGCACCGAAAGCAGCCAGAATAATTATAGAGACCAACGTCAAATACCTAAATACTCATCATAAAACATTTCTGAAAAATACATAGTGTACGGCAAATGAAAGACAAGCATCTTGTGAATCCAGCCAATATTTCCGATTTCTTAAGTGTTTTACAGCGAAAACACAATATAGCATTATATTAGCTTACCACAATAGCCAGAAACACAAGCCATTTACCCGCAGCAAAAGTTAGCGATCGTAACAAACCAGCAAAAGATATATAATTTTTGACTAACCTTGATAAGCTTCATCAGATGACAGTCCTATAACATCAGGTTATACATACACTTATGTTTTGTTCGAAAATGTGCATATTTAGAGCTGAAATCAGTGGTTATACATTGTGCTAACGTAGCATCTTTTTCCCACAACGTCCGGATATTTTTCTGACACCCACATATTCTGACCAAATAACTATTCATAAACATTACTAAAATATACATATTGTATAGGAAATGATAGATACATTAGTTCTTAATGAAATCGCCGTGTTAGAATTCTAAAAATAACTTCATTACCACATCCAGCTTACGTTATAACGAGAGAGAGCCCAAATCTGGGCGCAAAATAATTGTCAACATATTCCGACAGATATATGAAATATCATCATAAAATGGGTCCTACTTTTGGTGATCTTCCATCAGAATGTTGTACAAGGGTGTCCTTTGTCCAGAACAATCGTTGTTTGGTTTTAGAACGGCCTTCTTCCCTCTCGAATTAGCAAGCTAACTAGCCAAGTGGCGCGTAGCACTCCATCTTCACCATACCCAGAGAACGCAAGACGCCTAAACTCCCGAAAATATTTCAATAATCTGATGAAACTATATTGAAAAAACATACTTTACGATGATATGATCACATATATCAAATAAAATCAAAGCCGGAGATATAACACGTCTATAACGATTGCTTTTCGGAAGCCATTACCGGTGACCTCTATGCGCTTCCTGGACAGAGGAATTCTGGGGTCATGTCATTCCAAGAGCTCTCTTTTCACCATAGAAACACCTAGAAACCCCATTTCACCTCTCACAGCCTATTGGACATCTAGTGGAAGGCGTATGAAGTGCATGTATACTCATACATATCAAGCACATTTATAGGCAGATCCTAGAACAGAGCATCGATTTCAGATTTTTCACTTTCTGACAGGAAGTTTGCTGTAAAAGGAGTTCTGTTTTACTCACAGATATAATTCAAACGGTTTTAGAAACTAGAGAGTGTTTTCTATCCAATAGTAATAATAATATGCATATTGTACGAGCAAGAATTGAGTACGAGGCCGTTTAAATTGGGCACGATTTTCCCCCAAAGTGAAAACAGCGCCCTCTGTCCTCAACAGGTCAACGTTTCAGTAAAAGTGCCGGTGTTAGCCAGCCGGCTAATTTTCAACCGCAGTCCCTGGGCAGGTTATTAAAAAAATTACAATATAGACAATCATTGATCAGTGAGCACACGCAGAGAAACATTGGACAAGCAAGACGTAGCATACAGACAGAGCAACATAGGACAAGCAAGACATAGCATACAGACAGAGCAACATAGAACAAGAATCAACAAGACAAAATCCATGAAAGCAACAAAGTGTTTCCACACATCACAAGCTACAGACAACAGAGAACATGGAAAACGGCAATACACAGCTAGGGATTATGTTCACAAATCTGATTGACCTTTAGCCATGTCTTCATGTTTTTTGTGAAAGTGTGATAGGTGCTGCAGTTATGTGTGTCTGATGACAGTGTATTCCAGACATGGGAAGCTCTCACAGAGAAAGTGGATTTACTGAAGGTGCTTTTCCTTAAGGGAACTATACAGTCACCTCTCATGGCAGACCTTGTGGATCTGCTGCCATATGTTTGGGTTTTCTGTTTAACAAAAATACTGAGTGGAGGGGGAGCCAGGCCATTTCGGATCTTGAATACAAGACATGCGTCGGTGTATTGCACAAGATTTTCCCAACTCAGGAGCTCATGCTTTCTGAGGATGTAACAGTGATGATGGCTATTGGGCTTCCTGTCAAGCACTTTGAGAGCCTGTTTGTAGACAGACTGAATAGGTTTTAATGTTGTACAGCAAGCTTGGGCCCAACTTGTCAAGCAGTATGTTAAGTGGGGGAGTATCATGGATTTTTTGGTAAAACAGTAGTGTGTAGTTCCAGAAGTTAGCTACACTGCTACATGGTAAAACAGTAGTGTGTAGTTCCAGTAGTTAGCTACACCGCTACATGGTAAAACAGTAGTGTGTAGTTCCAGTAGTTAGCTACACCGCTACATGGTAAAACAGTAGTGTGTAGTTCCAGTAGTTAGCTACACCGCTACATGGTAAAACAGTAGTGTGTAGTTCCAGTAGTTAGCTACACCGCTACATGATAAAACAGTAGTGTGTAGTTCCAGTAGTTAGCTACACCGCTACATGGTAAACAGTAGTGTGTAGTTCCAGTAGTTAGCTACACCGCTACATGGTTAAATAGTAGTGTGTATTTACCTACACCGCTACATGGTAAAACAACAGTGTGTAGTTCCAGTAGTTAGCTACACCTCTACATGGTTAAACAGTAGTATGTAGTTCCAGTAGTTAGCTACACCGCTACATAGTAAAACAGTAGTGTGTAGTTCCAGTAGTTAGCTACACCGCTACATGGTAAAACAGTAGTGTGTAGTTCCAGTAGTTAGCTACAATGCTACATGGTAAAACAGTAGTGTGTAGTTCCAGTAGTTAGCTACACCGGTACATGGTAACACAGTAGTGTGCAGTTCCAGTAGTTAGCTACACCGCCACATAGTAAAACAGTAGTGTGCAGTTCCAGTAGTTAGCTACACCGCTACATAGTAAAACAGTAGTGTGTAGTTCCAGTAGTTAGCTACACCGCTACATGGTAAAACAGTAGTGTGTAGTTCCAGTAGTTAGCTACACCGCTACATGGTAAAACAGTAGTGTGTAGTTCCAGTAGTTAGCTACAAGGTAAAACAGTAGTGTGTAGTTCCAGTAGTTAGCTACACCGCTACATGGTTAAACAGTAGTGTGTAGATCCAGTAGTTAGCTACACCGCTACATGGTTAAATAGTAGTGTGTAGTTCCAGTAGTTAGCTACAGCGCTACATGGTAAAACAGTAGTGTGTAGTTCCAGTAGTTAGCTACATGGTAAAACAGTAGTGTGTAGTTCCAGTAGTTAGCTACACCACTACATAGTAAAACAGTAGTGTGTAGTTCCAGTAGTTAGCTACACCGCTACATGGTTAAACAGTAGTGTGTAGTTCCAGTAGTTAGCTACACCGCTACATGGTAAAACAGTAGTGTGTAGGTCCAGTAGTTAGCTACATGGTTAAACAGTAGTGTGTAGTTCCAGTAGCTAGCTACACCGCTACATGGTTAAACAGTAGTGTGTAGTTCCAGTAGTTAGCTACACCGCTACATAGTAAAACAGTAGTGTGTAGTTCCAGTAGTTAGCTACACCGCTACATGGTAAAACAGTAGTGTGTAGTTCCAGTAGTTAGCTCCACCGCTACATGGTAAAACAGTAGTGTGTAGTTCCAGTAGTTAGCTACACCGCTACATGGTAAAACAGTAGTGTGTAGTTCCAGTAGTTAGCTACACCGCTACATGGTAAAACAGTAGTGTGTAGTTACAGTAGTTAGCTACACCGCTACATGGTTTGAGTTTGAGTTTATTTTATTTTTACAGGGACAGTGCACATTAATCAACGTTTCAGTAAAAGTGCCGGTTTTAGCCAGCCGGCTAAGTTTCAACCGCAGTCCCTGGGCAGGTTATTAAAACAATTACAATATAGACAATCATTGATCAGTGAGCACACGTAGAGAAACATAAGACAAGCAAGACATAGCATACAGACAGAGCAACATAGGACAAGCAAGACTTAACATACAGACAGAGCAACATAGAACAAGAATCAACAAGACAAAATCCATGAAAGCAACAAAGTGTTTCCACACATCTCAAGCTACAGACAACAGAGAACATGGAAAACGGCAATACACAGCTAGGGATTATGTTCACAAATCTGATTGACCTTTAGCCATGTCTTCATGTTTTTTGTGAAAGTGTGATAGGTGGTGCAGTTATGTGTGTCTGATGGCAGTGTATTCCAGACATGGGAAGCTCTCACAGAGAAAGTGGATTTACTGAAGGTGCTTTTCCTTAATAAGGGAACTATACAGTCACCTCTCATGGCAGACCTTGTGGATCTGCTGCCATATGTTTGGGTTTTCTGTTTAACAAAAATACTGAGTGGAGGGGGAGCCAGGCCATTTCGGATCTTGAATACAAGACATGCGTCGGTGTATTGCACAAGATTTTCCCAACTCAGGAGCTCATGCTTTCTGAGGATGTAACAGTGATGATGGCTATTGGGCTTCCTATCAAGCACTTTGAGAGCCTGTTTGTAGACAGACTGAATAGGTTTTAATGTTGTACAGCAAGCTTGGGCCCAACTAGTCAAGCAGTATGTTAAGTGGGGGAGTATCATGGATTTTTGGTAAAACAGTAGTGTGTAGTTCCAGAAGTTAGCTACACCGCTACATGGTAAAACAGTAGTGTGTAGTTCCAGTAGTTAGCTACACCGCTACATGTTAAAACAGTGGTGTGTAGTTCCAGTAGTTAGCTACACCGCTACATGGTAAAACAGTAGTGTGTAGTTCCAGTAGTTAGCTACACCGCTACATGGTAAAACAGTAGTGTGTAGTTCCAGTAGTTAGCTACACCGCTACATGGTAAAACAGTAGTGTGTAGTTCCAGTAGTTAGCTACAACGCTACATGGTTTGAGTTTGAGTTTATTTTATTTTTACAGGGACAGTGCACATTAACCTGTCTGGCTCTGGCGTTCCGCTAGCGGAACTCCTCCCACATTCCACTGAAAAGGCAGAGCGCGAAATTCAAAAGATATTTTTTAGAAATATTTAACTTTCACACATTAACAAGTCCAATACAGCAAATGAAAGATACACATCTTGTGAATCAAGTCAACATGTCCGATTTTTAAAATGTTTTACAGCGAAAACACCACATATATTTATGTTAGCTCACCACCAAATACAAAAAAGGACAGACATTTTTCACAGCACAGGTAGCATGCACAAAGCCAACCTAACTAACCAAGAACCAACCAAACTAACCAAGAAACAACTTCATCAGATGACAGTCTTATAACACGTTATACAATAAATCTATGTTTTGTTCGAAAAATGTGCATATTTGAGGTATAAATCAGTTTTACATTGCAGCTACAATCAGAAATTGCACCGAAAGCAGCCAGAATAATTATAGAGACCAACGTCAAATACCTAAATACTCATCATAAAACATTTCTGAAAAATACATAGTGTACGGCAAATGAAAGACAAGCATCTTGTGAATCCAGCCAATATTTCCGATTTCTTAAGTGTTTTACAGCGAAAACACAATATAGCATTATATTAGCTTACCACAATAGCCAGAAACACAAGCCATTTACCCGCAGCAAAAGTTAGCGATCGTAACAAACCAGCAAAAGATATATAATTTTTGACTAACCTTGATAAGCTTCATCAGATGACAGTCCTATAACATCAGGTTATACATACACTTATGTTTTGTTCGAAAATGTGCATATTTAGAGCTGAAATCAGTGGTTATACATTGTGCTAACGTAGCATCTTTTTCCCACAACGTCCGGATATTTTTCTGACACCCACATATTCTGACCAAATAACTATTCATAAACATTACTAAAATATACATATTGTATAGGAAATGATAGATACATTAGTTCTTAATGAAATCGCCGTGTTAGAATTCTAAAAATAACTTCATTACCACATCCAGCTTACGTTATAACGAGAGAGAGCCCAAATCTGGGCGCAAAATAATTGTCAACATATTCCGACAGATATATGAAATATCATCATAAAATGGGTCCTACTTTTGGTGATCTTCCATCAGAATGTTGTACAAGGGTGTCCTTTGTCCAGAACAATCGTTGTTTGGTTTTAGAACGGCCTTCTTCCCTCTCGAATTAGCAAGCTAACTAGCCAAGTGGCGCGTAGCACTCCATCTTCACCATACCCAGAGAACGCAAGACGCCTAAACTCCCGAAAATATTTCAATAATCTGATGAAACTATATTGAAAAAACATACTTTACGATGATATGATCACATATATCAAATAAAATCAAAGCCGGAGATATAACACGTCTATAACGATTGCTTTTCGGAAGCCATTACCGGTGACCTCTATGCGCTTCCTGGACAGAGGAATTCTGGGGTCATGTCATTCCAAGAGCTCTCTTTTCACCATAGAAACACCTAGAAACCCCATTTCACCTCTCACAGCCTATTGGACATCTAGTGGAAGGCGTATGAAGTGCATGTATACTCATACATATCAAGCACATTTATAGGCAGATCCTAGAACAGAGCATCGATTTCAGATTTTTCACTTTCTGACAGGAAGTTTGCTGTAAAAGGAGTTCTGTTTTACTCACAGATATAATTCAAACGGTTTTAGAAACTAGAGAGTGTTTTCTATCCAATAGTAATAATAATATGCATATTGTACGAGCAAGAATTGAGTACGAGGCCGTTTAAATTGGGCACGATTTTCCCCCAAAGTGAAAACAGCGCCCTCTGTCCTCAACAGGTCAACGTTTCAGTAAAAGTGCCGGTGTTAGCCAGCCGGCTAATTTTCAACCGCAGTCCCTGGGCAGGTTATTAAAAAAATTACAATATAGACAATCATTGATCAGTGAGCACACGCAGAGAAACATTGGACAAGCAAGACGTAGCATACAGACAGAGCAACATAGGACAAGCAAGACATAGCATACAGACAGAGCAACATAGAACAAGAATCAACAAGACAAAATCCATGAAAGCAACAAAGTGTTTCCACACATCACAAGCTACAGACAACAGAGAACATGGAAAACGGCAATACACAGCTAGGGATTATGTTCACAAATCTGATTGACCTTTAGCCATGTCTTCATGTTTTTTGTGAAAGTGTGATAGGTGCTGCAGTTATGTGTGTCTGATGACAGTGTATTCCAGACATGGGAAGCTCTCACAGAGAAAGTGGATTTACTGAAGGTGCTTTTCCTTAAGGGAACTATACAGTCACCTCTCATGGCAGACCTTGTGGATCTGCTGCCATATGTTTGGGTTTTCTGTTTAACAAAAATACTGAGTGGAGGGGGAGCCAGGCCATTTCGGATCTTGAATACAAGACATGCGTCGGTGTATTGCACAAGATTTTCCCAACTCAGGAGCTCATGCTTTCTGAGGATGTAACAGTGATGATGGCTATTGGGCTTCCTGTCAAGCACTTTGAGAGCCTGTTTGTAGACAGACTGAATAGGTTTTAATGTTGTACAGCAAGCTTGGGCCCAACTTGTCAAGCAGTATGTTAAGTGGGGGAGTATCATGGATTTTTTGGTAAAACAGTAGTGTGTAGTTCCAGAAGTTAGCTACACTGCTACATGGTAAAACAGTAGTGTGTAGTTCCAGTAGTTAGCTACACCGCTACATGGTAAAACAGTAGTGTGTAGTTCCAGTAGTTAGCTACACCGCTACATGGTAAAACAGTAGTGTGTAGTTCCAGTAGTTAGCTACACCGCTACATGGTAAAACAGTAGTGTGTAGTTCCAGTAGTTAGCTACACCGCTACATGGTAAAACAGTAGTGTGTAGTTCCAGTAGTTAGCTACACCGCTACATGGTAAACAGTAGTGTGTAGTTCCAGTAGTTAGCTACACCGCTACATGGTTAAATAGTAGTGTGTATTTACCTACACCGCTACATGGTAAAACAACAGTGTGTAGTTCCAGTAGTTAGCTACACCTCTACATGGTTAAACAGTAGTATGTAGTTCCAGTAGTTAGCTACACCGCTACATAGTAAAACAGTAGTGTGTAGTTCCAGTAGTTAGCTACACCGCTACATGGTAAAACAGTAGTGTGTAGTTCCAGTAGTTAGCTACAATGCTACATGGTAAAACAGTAGTGTGTAGTTCCAGTAGTTAGCTACACCGGTACATGGTAACACAGTAGTGTGCAGTTCCAGTAGTTAGCTACACCGCCACATAGTAAAACAGTAGTGTGCAGTTCCAGTAGTTAGCTACACCGCTACATAGTAAAACAGTAGTGTGTAGTTTCAGTAGTTAGCTACACCGCTACATGGTAAAACAGTAGTGTGTAGTTCCAGTAGTTAGCTACACCGCTACATGGTAAAACAGTAGTGTGTAGTTCCAGTAGTTAGCTACAAGGTAAAACAGTAGTGTGAAGTTCCAGTAGTTAGCTACACCGCTACATGGTTAAACAGTAGTGTGTAGATCCAGTAGTTAGCTACACCGCTACATGGTTAAATAGTAGTGTGTAGTTCCAGTAGTTAGCTACAGCGCTACATGGTAAAACAGTAGTGTGTAGTTCCAGTAGTTAGCTACATGGTAAAACAGTAGTGTGTAGTTCCAGTAGTTAGCTACACCACTACATAGTAAAACAGTAGTGTGTAGTTCCAGTAGTTAGCTACACCGCTACATGGTTAAACAGTAGTGTGTAGTTCCAGTAGTTAGCTACACCGCTACATGGTAAAACAGTAGTGTGTAGGTCCAGTAGTTAGCTACATGGTTAAACAGTAGTGTGTAGTTCCAGTAGCTAGCTACACCGCTACATGGTTAAACAGTAGTGTGTAGTTCCAGTAGTTAGCTACACCACTACATAGTAAAACAGTAGTGTGTAGTTCCAGTAGTTAGCTACACCGCTACATGGTTAAACAGTAGTGTGTAGTTCCAGAAGTTAGCTACACTGCTACATGGTAAAACAGTAGTGTGTAGTTCCAGTAGTTAGCTACACCGCTACATGGTAAAACAGTAGTGTGTAGTTCCAGTAGTTAGCTACACCGCTACATGGTAAAACAGTAGTGTGTAGTTCCAGTAGTTAGCTACACCGCTACATGGTAAAACAGTAGTGTGTAGTTCCAGTAGTTAGCTACACCGCTACATGGTAAAACAGTAGTGTGTAGTTCCAGTAGTTAGCTACACCGCTACATGGTAAACAGTAGTGTGTAGTTCCAGTAGTTAGCTACACCGCTACATGGTTAAATAGTAGTGTGTATTTACCTACACCGCTACATGGTAAAACAACAGTGTGTAGTTCCAGTAGTTAGCTACACCTCTACATGGTTAAACAGTAGTATGTAGTTCCAGTAGTTAGCTACACCGCTACATAGTAAAACAGTAGTGTGTAGTTCCAGTAGTTAGCTACACCGCTACATGGTAAAACAGTAGTGTGTAGTTCCAGTAGTTAGCTACAATGCTACATGGTAAAACAGTAGTGTGTAGTTCCAGTAGTTAGCTACACCGGTACATGGTAACACAGTAGTGTGCAGTTCCAGTAGTTAGCTACACCGCCACATAGTAAAACAGTAGTGTGCAGTTCCAGTAGTTAGCTACACCGCTACATAGTAAAACAGTAGTGTGTAGTTTCAGTAGTTAGCTACACCGCTACATGGTAAAACAGTAGTGTGTAGTTCCAGTAGTTAGCTACACCGCTACATGGTAAAACAGTAGTGTGTAGTTCCAGTAGTTAGCTACAAGGTAAAACAGTAGTGTGAAGTTCCAGTAGTTAGCTACACCGCTACATGGTTAAACAGTAGTGTGTAGATCCAGTAGTTAGCTACACCGCTACATGGTTAAATAGTAGTGTGTAGTTCCAGTAGTTAGCTACAGCGCTACATGGTAAAACAGTAGTGTGTAGTTCCAGTAGTTAGCTACATGGTAAAACAGTAGTGTGTAGTTCCAGTAGTTAGCTACACCACTACATAGTAAAACAGTAGTGTGTAGTTCCAGTAGTTAGCTACACCGCTACATGGTTAAACAGTAGTGTGTAGTTCCAGTAGTTAGCTACACCGCTACATGGTAAAACAGTAGTGTGTAGGTCCAGTAGTTAGCTACATGGTTAAACAGTAGTGTGTAGTTCCAGTAGCTAGCTACACCGCTACATGGTTAAACAGTAGTGTGTAGTTCCAGTAGTTAGCTACACCACTACATAGTAAAACAGTAGTGTGTAGTTCCAGTAGTTAGCTACACCGCTACATGGTTAAACAGTAGTGTGTAGTTCCAGAAGTTAGCTACACCGCTACATGGTAAAACAGTAGTGTGTAGTTCCAGTAGTTAGCTACACCGCTACATGTTAAAACACTAGTGTGTAGTTCCAGTAGTTAGCTACACCGCTACATGGTAAAACAGTAGTGTGTAGTTCCAGTAGTTAGCTACACCGCTACATGGTAAAACAGTAGTGTGTAGTTCCAGTAGTTAGCTACACCGCTACATGGTAAAACAGTAGTGTGTAGTTCCAGTAGTTAGCTACAACGCTACATGGTTTGAGTTTGAGTTTATTTTATTTTTACAGGGACAGTGCACATTAACCTGTCTGGCTCTGGCGTTCCGCTAGCGGAACTCCTCCCACATTCCACTGAAAAGGCAGAGCGCGAAATTCAAAAGATATTTTTTAGAAATATTTAACTTTCACACATTAACAAGTCCAATACAGCAAATGAAAGATACACATCTTGTGAATCAAGTCAACATGTCCGATTTTTAAAATGTTTTACAGCGAAAACACCACATATATTTATGTTAGCTCACCACCAAATACAAAAAAGGACAGACATTTTTCACAGCACAGGTAGCATGCACAAAGCCAACCTAACTAACCAAGAACCAACCAAACTAACCAAGAAACAACTTCATCAGATGACAGTCTTATAACATGTTATACAATAAATCTATGTTTTGTTTGAAAAATGTGCATATTTGAGGTATAAATCAGTTTTACATTGCAGCTACAATCAGAAATTGCACCGAAAGCAGCCAGAATAATTATAGAGACCAACGTCAAATACCTAAATACTCATCATAAAACATTTCTGAAAAATACATAGTGTACGGCAAATGAAAGACAAGCATCTTGTGAATCCAGCCAATATTTCCGATTTCTTAAGTGTTTTACAGCGAAAACACAATATAGCATTATATTAGCTTACCACAATAGCCAGAAACACAAGCCATTTACCCGCAGCAAAAGTTAGCGATCGTAACAAACCAGCAAAAGATATATAATTTTTGACTAACCTTGATAAGCTTCATCAGATGACAGTCCTATAACATCAGGTTATACATACACTTATGTTTTGTTCGAAAATGTGCATATTTAGAGCTGAAATCAGTGGTTATACATTGTGCTAACGTAGCATCTTTTTCCCACAACGTCCGGATATTTTTCTGACACCCACATATTCTGACCAAATAACTATTCATAAACATTACTAAAATATACATATTGTATAGGAAATGATAGATACATTAGTTCTTAATGAAATCGCCGTGTTAGAATTCTAAAAATAACTTCATTACCACATCCAGCTTACGTTATAACGAGAGAGAGCCCAAATCTGGGCGCAAAATAATTGTCAACATATTCCGACAGATATATGAAATATCATCATAAAATGGGTCCTACTTTTGGTGATCTTCCATCAGAATGTTGTACAAGGGTGTCCTTTGTCCAGAACAATCGTTGTTTGGTTTTAGAACGGCCTTCTTCCCTCTCGAATTAGCAAGCTAACTAGCCAAGTGGCGCGTAGCACTCCATCTTCACCATACCCAGAGAACGCAAGACGCCTAAACTCCCGAAAATATTTCAATAATCTGATGAAACTATATTGAAAAAACATACTTTACGATGATATGATCACATATATCAAATAAAATCAAAGCCGGAGATATAACACGTCTATAACGATTGCTTTTCGGAAGCCATTACCGGTGACCTCTATGCGCTTCCTGGACAGAGGAATTCTGGGGTCATGTCATTCCAAGAGCTCTCTTTTCACCATAGAAACACCTAGAAACCCCATTTCACCTCTCACAGCCTATTGGACATCTAGTGGAAGGCGTATGAAGTGCATGTATACTCATACATATCAAGCACATTTATAGGCAGATCCTAGAACAGAGCATCGATTTCAGATTTTTCACTTTCTGACAGGAAGTTTGCTGTAAAAGGAGTTCTGTTTTACTCACAGATATAATTCAAACGGTTTTAGAAACTAGAGAGTGTTTTCTATCCAATAGTAATAATAATATGCATATTGTACGAGCAAGAATTGAGTACGAGGCCGTTTAAATTGGGCACGATTTTCCCCCAAAGTGAAAACAGCGCCCTCTGTCCTCAACAGGTCAACGTTTCAGTAAAAGTGCCGGTGTTAGCCAGCCGGCTAATTTTCAACCGCAGTCCCTGGGCAGGTTATTAAAAAAATTACAATATAGACAATCATTGATCAGTGAGCACACGCAGAGAAACATTGGACAAGCAAGACGTAGCATACAGACAGAGCAACATAGGACAAGCAAGACATAGCATACAGACAGAGCAACATAGAACAAGAATCAACAAGACAAAATCCATGAAAGCAACAAAGTGTTTCCACACATCACAAGCTACAGACAACAGAGAACATGGAAAACGGCAATACACAGCTAGGGATTATGTTCACAAATCTGATTGACCTTTAGCCATGTCTTCATGTTTTTTGTGAAAGTGTGATAGGTGCTGCAGTTATGTGTGTCTGATGACAGTGTATTCCAGACATGGGAAGCTCTCACAGAGAAAGTGGATTTACTGAAGGTGCTTTTCCTTAAGGGAACTATACAGTCACCTCTCATGGCAGACCTTGTGGATCTGCTGCCATATGTTTGGGTTTTCTGTTTAACAAAAATACTGAGTGGAGGGGGAGCCAGGCCATTTCGGATCTTGAATACAAGACATGCGTCGGTGTATTGCACAAGATTTTCCCAACTCAGGAGCTCATGCTTTCTGAGGATGTAACAGTGATGATGGCTATTGGGCTTCCTGTCAAGCACTTTGAGAGCCTGTTTGTAGACAGACTGAATAGGTTTTAATGTTGTACAGCAAGCTTGGGCCCAACTTGTCAAGCAGTATGTTAAGTGGGGGAGTATCATGGATTTTTTGGTAAAACAGTAGTGTGTAGTTCCAGAAGTTAGCTACACTGCTACATGGTAAAACAGTAGTGTGTAGTTCCAGTAGTTAGCTACACCGCTACATGGTAAAACAGTAGTGTGTAGTTCCAGTAGTTAGCTACACCGCTACATGGTAAAACAGTAGTGTGTAGTTCCAGTAGTTAGCTACACCGCTACATGGTAAAACAGTAGTGTGTAGTTCCAGTAGTTAGCTACACCGCTACATGGTAAAACAGTAGTGTGTAGTTCCAGTAGTTAGCTACACCGCTACATGGTAAACAGTAGTGTGTAGTTCCAGTAGTTAGCTACACCGCTACATGGTTAAATAGTAGTGTGTATTTACCTAAACCGCTACATGGTAAAACAACAGTGTGTAGTTCCAGTAGTTAGCTACACCTCTACATGGTTAAACAGTAGTATGTAGTTCCAGTAGTTAGCTACACCGCTACATAGTAAAACAGTAGTGTGTAGTTCCAGTAGTTAGCTACACCGCTACATGGTAAAACAGTAGTGTGTAGTTCCAGTAGTTAGCTACAATGCTACATGGTAAAACAGTAGTGTGTAGTTCCAGTAGTTAGCTACACCGGTACATGGTAACACAGTAGTGTGCAGTTCCAGTAGTTAGCTACACCGCCACATAGTAAAACAGTAGTGTGCAGTTCCAGTAGTTAGCTACACCGCTACATAGTAAAACAGTAGTGTGTAGTTTCAGTAGTTAGCTACACCGCTACATGGTAAAACAGTAGTGTGTAGTTCCAGTAGTTAGCTACACCGCTACATGGTAAAACAGTAGTGTGTAGTTCCAGTAGTTAGCTACAAGGTAAAACAGTAGTGTGAAGTTCCAGTAGTTAGCTACACCGCTACATGGTTAAACAGTAGTGTGTAGATCCAGTAGTTAGCTACACCGCTACATGGTTAAATAGTAGTGTGTAGTTCCAGTAGTTAGCTACAGCGCTACATGGTAAAACAGTAGTGTGTAGTTCCAGTAGTTAGCTACATGGTAAAACAGTAGTGTGTAGTTCCAGTAGTTAGCTACACCACTACATAGTAAAACAGTAGTGTGTAGTTCCAGTAGTTAGCTACACCGCTACATGGTTAAACAGTAGTGTGTAGTTCCAGTAGTTAGCTACACCGCTACATGGTAAAACAGTAGTGTGTAGGTCCAGTAGTTAGCTACATGGTTAAACAGTAGTGTGTAGTTCCAGTAGCTAGCTACACCGCTACATGGTTAAACAGTAGTGTGTAGTTCCAGTAGTTAGCTACACCACTACATAGTAAAACAGTAGTGTGTAGTTCCAGTAGTTAGCTACACCGCTACATGGTTAAACAGTAGTGTGTAGTTCCAGAAGTTAGCTACACCGCTACATGGTAAAACAGTAGTGTGTAGTTCCAGTAGTTAGCTACACCGCTACATGTTAAAACAGTGGTGTGTAGTTCCAGTAGTTAGCTACACCGCTACATGGTAAAACAGTAGTGTGTAGTTCCAGTAGTTAGCTACACCGCTACATGGTAAAACAGTAGTGTGTAGTTCCAGTAGTTAGCTACACCGCTACATGGTAAAACAGTAGTGTGTAGTTCCAGTAGTTAGCTACAACGCTACATGGTTTGAGTTTGAGTTTATTTTATTTTTACAGGGACAGTGCACATTAACCTGTCTGGCTCTGGCGTTCCGCTAGCGGAACTCCTCCCACATTCCACTGAAAAGGCAGAGCGCGAAATTCAAAAGATATTTTTTAGAAATATTTAACTTTCACACATTAACAAGTCCAATACAGCAAATGAAAGATACACATCTTGTGAATCAAGTCAACATGTCCGATTTTTAAAATGTTTTACAGCGAAAACACCACATATATTTATGTTAGCTCACCACCAAATACAAAAAAGGACAGACATTTTTCACAGCACAGGTAGCATGCACAAAGCCAACCTAACTAACCAAGAACCAACCAAACTAACCAAGAAACAACTTCATCAGATGACAGTCTTATAACATGTTATACAATAAATCTATGTTTTGTTTGAAAAATGTGCATATTTGAGGTATAAATCAGTTTTACATTGCAGCTACAATCAGAAATTGCACCGAAAGCAGCCAGAATAATTATAGAGACCAACGTCAAATACCTAAATACTCATCATAAAACATTTCTGAAAAATACATAGTGTACGGCAAATGAAAGACAAGCATCTTGTGAATCCAGCCAATATTTCCGATTTCTTAAGTGTTTTACAGCGAAAACACAATATAGCATTATATTAGCTTACCACAATAGCCAGAAACACAAGCCATTTACCCGCAGCAAAAGTTAGCGATCGTAACAAACCAGCAAAAGATATATAATTTTTGACTAACCTTGATAAGCTTCATCAGATGACAGTCCTATAACATCAGGTTATACATACACTTATGTTTTGTTCGAAAATGTGCATATTTAGAGCTGAAATCAGTGGTTATACATTGTGCTAACGTAGCATCTTTTTCCCACAACGTCCGGATATTTTTCTGACACCCACATATTCTGACCAAATAACTATTCATAAACATTACTAAAATATACATATTGTATAGGAAATGATAGATACATTAGTTCTTAATGAAATCGCCGTGTTAGAATTCTAAAAATAACTTCATTACCACATCCAGCTTACGTTATAACGAGAGAGAGCCCAAATCTGGGCGCAAAATAATTGTCAACATATTCCGACAGATATATGAAATATCATCATAAAATGGGTCCTACTTTTGGTGATCTTCCATCAGAATGTTGTACAAGGGTGTCCTTTGTCCAGAACAATCGTTGTTTGGTTTTAGAACGGCCTTCTTCCCTCTCGAATTAGCAAGCTAACTAGCCAAGTGGCGCGTAGCACTCCATCTTCACCATACCCAGAGAACGCAAGACGCCTAAACTCCCGAAAATATTTCAATAATCTGATGAAACTATATTGAAAAAACATACTTTACGATGATATGATCACATATATCAAATAAAATCAAAGCCGGAGATATAACACGTCTATAACGATTGCTTTTCGGAAGCCATTACCGGTGACCTCTATGCGCTTCCTGGACAGAGGAATTCTGGGGTCATGTCATTCCAAGAGCTCTCTTTTCACCATAGAAACACCTAGAAACCCCATTTCACCTCTCACAGCCTATTGGACATCTAGTGGAAGGCGTATGAAGTGCATGTATACTCATACATATCAAGCACATTTATAGGCAGATCCTAGAACAGAGCATCGATTTCAGATTTTTCACTTTCTGACAGGAAGTTTGCTGTAAAAGGAGTTCTGTTTTACTCACAGATATAATTCAAACGGTTTTAGAAACTAGAGAGTGTTTTCTATCCAATAGTAATAATAATATGCATATTGTACGAGCAAGAATTGAGTACGAGGCCGTTTAAATTGGGCACGATTTTCCCCCAAAGTGAAAACAGCGCCCTCTGTCCTCAACAGGTCAACGTTTCAGTAAAAGTGCCGGTGTTAGCCAGCCGGCTAATTTTCAACCGCAGTCCCTGGGCAGGTTATTAAAAAAATTACAATATAGACAATCATTGATCAGTGAGCACACGCAGAGAAACATTGGACAAGCAAGACGTAGCATACAGACAGAGCAACATAGGACAAGCAAGACATAGCATACAGACAGAGCAACATAGAACAAGAATCAACAAGACAAAATCCATGAAAGCAACAAAGTGTTTCCACACATCACAAGCTACAGACAACAGAGAACATGGAAAACGGCAATACACAGCTAGGGATTATGTTCACAAATCTGATTGACCTTTAGCCATGTCTTCATGTTTTTTGTGAAAGTGTGATAGGTGCTGCAGTTATGTGTGTCTGATGACAGTGTATTCCAGACATGGGAAGCTCTCACAGAGAAAGTGGATTTACTGAAGGTGCTTTTCCTTAAGGGAACTATACAGTCACCTCTCATGGCAGACCTTGTGGATCTGCTGCCATATGTTTGGGTTTTCTGTTTAACAAAAATACTGAGTGGAGGGGGAGCCAGGCCATTTCGGATCTTGAATACAAGACATGCGTCGGTGTATTGCACAAGATTTTCCCAACTCAGGAGCTCATGCTTTCTGAGGATGTAACAGTGATGATGGCTATTGGGCTTCCTGTCAAGCACTTTGAGAGCCTGTTTGTAGACAGACTGAATAGGTTTTAATGTTGTACAGCAAGCTTGGGCCCAACTTGTCAAGCAGTATGTTAAGTGGGGGAGTATCATGGATTTTTTGGTAAAACAGTAGTGTGTAGTTCCAGAAGTTAGCTACACTGCTACATGGTAAAACAGTAGTGTGTAGTTCCAGTAGTTAGCTACACCGCTACATGGTAAAACAGTAGTGTGTAGTTCCAGTAGTTAGCTACACCGCTACATGGTAAAACAGTAGTGTGTAGTTCCAGTAGTTAGCTACACCGCTACATGGTAAAACAGTAGTGTGTAGTTCCAGTAGTTAGCTACACCGCTACATGGTAAAACAGTAGTGTGTAGTTCCAGTAGTTAGCTACACCGCTACATGGTAAACAGTAGTGTGTAGTTCCAGTAGTTAGCTACACCGCTACATGGTTAAATAGTAGTGTGTATTTACCTACACCGCTACATGGTAAAACAACAGTGTGTAGTTCCAGTAGTTAGCTACACCTCTACATGGTTAAACAGTAGTATGTAGTTCCAGTAGTTAGCTACACCGCTACATAGTAAAACAGTAGTGTGTAGTTCCAGTAGTTAGCTACACCGCTACATGGTAAAACAGTAGTGTGTAGTTCCAGTAGTTAGCTACAATGCTACATGGTAAAACAGTAGTGTGTAGTTCCAGTAGTTAGCTACACCGGTACATGGTAACACAGTAGTGTGCAGTTCCAGTAGTTAGCTACACCGCCACATAGTAAAACAGTAGTGTGCAGTTCCAGTAGTTAGCTACACCGCTACATAGTAAAACAGTAGTGTGTAGTTTCAGTAGTTAGCTACACCGCTACATGGTAAAACAGTAGTGTGTAGTTCCAGTAGTTAGCTACACCGCTACATGGTAAAACAGTAGTGTGTAGTTCCAGTAGTTAGCTACAAGGTAAAACAGTAGTGTGAAGTTCCAGTAGTTAGCTACACCGCTACATGGTTAAACAGTAGTGTGTAGATCCAGTAGTTAGCTACACCGCTACATGGTTAAATAGTAGTGTGTAGTTCCAGTAGTTAGCTACAGCGCTACATGGTAAAACAGTAGTGTGTAGTTCCAGTAGTTAGCTACATGGTAAAACAGTAGTGTGTAGTTCCAGTAGTTAGCTACACCACTACATAGTAAAACAGTAGTGTGTAGTTCCAGTAGTTAGCTACACCGCTACATGGTTAAACAGTAGTGTGTAGTTCCAGTAGTTAGCTACACCGCTACATGGTAAAACAGTAGTGTGTAGGTCCAGTAGTTAGCTACATGGTTAAACAGTAGTGTGTAGTTCCAGTAGCTAGCTACACCGCTACATGGTTAAACAGTAGTGTGTAGTTCCAGTAGTTAGCTACACCGCTACATAGTAAAACAGTAGTGTGTAGTTCCAGTAGTTAGCTACACCGCTACATGGTAAAACAGTAGTGTGTAGTTCCAGTAGTTAGCTCCACCGCTACATGGTAAAACAGTAGTGTGTAGTTCCAGTAGTTAGCTACACCGCTACATGGTAAAACAGTAGTGTGTAGTTCCAGTAGTTAGCTACACCGCTACATGGTAAAACAGTAGTGTGTAGTTACAGTAGTTAGCTACACCGCTACATAGTTTGAGTTTGAGTTTATTTTATTTTTACAGGGACAGTGCACATTAATCAACGTTTCAGTAAAAGTGCCGGTTTTAGCCAGCCGGCTAAGTTTCAACCGCAGTCCCTGGGCAGGTTATTAAAACAATTACAATATAGACAATCATTGATCAGTGAGCACACGTAGAGAAACATAAGACAAGCAAGACATAGCATACAGACAGAGCAACATAGGACAAGCAAGACTTAACATACAGACAGAGCAACATAGAACAAGAATCAACAAGACAAAATCCATGAAAGCAACAAAGTGTTTCCACACATCTCAAGCTACAGACAACAGAGAACATGGAAAACGGCAATACACAGCTAGGGATTATGTTCACAAATCTGATTGACCTTTAGCCATGTCTTCATGTTTTTTGTGAAAGTGTGATAGGTGGTGCAGTTATGTGTGTCTGATGGCAGTGTATTCCAGACATGGGAAGCTCTCACAGAGAAAGTGGATTTACTGAAGGTGCTTTTCCTTAATAAGGGAACTATACAGTCACCTCTCATGGCAGACCTTGTGGATCTGCTGCCATATGTTTGGGTTTTCTGTTTAACAAAAATACTGAGTGGAGGGGGAGCCAGGCCATTTAGGATCTTGAATACAAGACATGCGTCGGTGTATTGCACAAGATTTTCCCAACTCAGGAGCTCATGCTTTCTGAGGATGTAACAGTGATGATGGCTATTGGGCTTCCTGTCAAGCACTTTGAGAGCCTGTTTGTAGACAAACTGAATAGGTTTTAATGTTGTACAGCAAGCTTGGGCCCAACTTGTCAAGCAGTATGTTAAGTGGGGGAGTATCATGGATTTTTGGTAAAACAGTAGTGTGTAGTTCCAGAAGTTAGCTACACTGCTACATGGTAAAACAGTAGTGTGTAGTTCCAGTAGTTAGCTACACCGCTACATGGTAAAACAGTAGTGTGTAGTTCCAGTAGTTAGCTACACCGCTACATGGTAAAACAGTAGTGTGTAGTTCCAGTAGTTAGCTACACCGCTACATGGTAAAACAGTAGTGTGTAGTTCCAGTAGTTAGCTACACCGCTACATGATAAAACAGTAGTGTGTAGTTCCAGTAGTTAGCTACACCGCTACATGGTAAACAGTAGTGTGTAGTTCCAGTAGTTAGCTACACCGCTACATGGTTAAATAGTAGTGTGTATTTACCTACACCGCTACATGGTAAAACAACAGTGTGTAGTTCCAGTAGTTAGCTACACCTCTACATGGTTAAACAGTAGTATGTAGTTCCAGTAGTTAGCTACACCGCTACATAGTAAAACAGTAGTGTGTAGTTCCAGTAGTTAGCTACACCGCTACATGGTAAAACAGTAGTGTGTAGTTCCAGTAGTTAGCTACAATGCTACATGGTAAAACAGTAGTGTGTAGTTCCAGTAGTTAGCTACACCGGTACATGGTAACACAGTAGTGTGCAGTTCCAGTAGTTAGCTACACCGCCACATAGTAAAACAGTAGTGTGCAGTTCCAGTAGTTAGCTACACCGCTACATAGTAAAACAGTAGTGTGTAGTTCCAGTAGTTAGCTACACCGCTACATGGTAAAACAGTAGTGTGTAGTTCCAGTAGTTAGCTACACCGCTACATGGTAAAACAGTAGTGTGTAGTTCCAGTAGTTAGCTACAAGGTAAAACAGTAGTGTGTAGTTCCAGTAGTTAGCTACACCGCTACATGGTTAAACAGTAGTGTGTAGATCCAGTAGTTAGCTACACCGCTACATGGTTAAATAGTAGTGTGTAGTTCCAGTAGTTAGCTACATGGTAAAACAGTAGTGTGTAGTTCCAGTAGTTAGCTACACCACTACATGGTTAAACAGTAGTGTGTAGTTCCAGTAGTTAGCTACACCGCTACATGGTAAAACAGTAGTGTGTAGTTCCAGTAGTTAGCTACAATGCTACATGGTAAAACAGTAGTGTGTAGTTCCAGTAGTTAGCTACAACGCTACATGGTTTGAGTTTGAGTTTATTTTATTTTTACAGGGACAGTGCACATTAACCTGTCTGGCTCTGGCGTTCCGCTAGCTGAACTCCTCCCTCATTCCACTGAAAAGGCAGAGCGCGAAATTCGAAAGATATTTTTTAGAAATATTTAACTTTCACATATTAACAAGTCCAATACAGCAAATGAAAGATACACATCTTGTGAATCAAGTCAACATGTCCGATTTTTAAAATGTTTTACAGCGAAAACACCACATATATTTATGTTAGCTCACCACCAAATACAAAAAAGGACAGACATTTTTCACAGCACAGGTAGCATGCACAAAGCCAACCTAACTAACCAAGAACCAACCAAACTAACCAAGAAACAACTTCATCAGATGACAGTCTTATAACATGTTATACAATAAATCTATGTTTTGTTCGAAAAATGTGCATATTTGAGGTATAAATCAGTTTTACATTGCAGCTACAATCAGAAATTGCACCGAAAGCAGCCAGAATAATTATAGAGACCAACGTCAAATACCTAAATACTCATCATAAAACATTTCTGAAAAATACATAGTGTACGGCAAATGAAAGACAAGCATCTTGTGAATCCAGCCAATATTTCCGATTTCTTAAGTGTTTTGCAGCGAAAATAGCATTATATTAGCTTACCACAATAGCCAGAAACACAAGCCATTTACCCGCAGCAAAAGTTAGCGATCGTAACAAACCAGCAAAAGATATATAATTTTTGACTAACCTTGATAAGCTTCATCAGATGACAGTCCTATAACATCAGGTTATACATACACTTATGTTTTGTTCGAAAATGTGCATATTTAGAGCTGAAATCAGTGGTTATACATTGTGCTAACGTAGCATCTTTTTCCCACAACGTCCGGATATTTTTCTGACACCCACATATTCTGACCAAATAACTATTCATAAACATTACTAAAATATACATATTGTATAGGAAATGATAGATACATTAGTTCTTAATGAAATCGCCGTGTTAGAATTCTAAAAATAACTTCATTACCACATCCAGCTTACGTTATAACGAGAGAGAGCCCAAATCTGGGCGCAAAATAATTGTCAACATATTCCGACAGATATATGAAATATCATCATAAAATGGGTCCTACTTTTGGTGATCTTCCATCAGAATGTTGTACAAGGGTGTCCTTTGTCCAGAACAATCGTTGTTTGGTTTTAGAACGGCCTTCTTCCCTCTCGAATTAGCAAGCTAACTAGCCAAGTGGCGCGTAGCACTCCATCTTCACCATACCCAGAGAACGCAAGACGCCTAAACTCCCGAAAATATTTCAATAATCTGATGAAACTATATTGAAAAAACATACTTTACGATGATATGATCACATATATCAAATAAAATCAAAGCCGGAGATATAACACGTCTATAACGATTGCTTTTCGGAAGCCATTACCGGTGACCTCTATGCGCTTCCTGGACAGAGGAATTCTGGGGTCATGTCATTCCAAGAGCTCTCTTTTCACCATAGAAACACCTAGAAACCCCATTTCACCTCTCACAGCCTATTGGACATCTAGTGGAAGGCGTATGAAGTGCATGTATACTCATACATATCAAGCACATTTATAGGCAGATCCTAGAACAGAGCATCGATTTCAGATTTTTCACTTTCTGACAGGAAGTTTGCTGTAAAAGGAGTTCTGTTTTACTCACAGATATAATTCAAACGGTTTTAGAAACTAGAGAGTGTTTTCTATCCAATAGTAATAATAATATGCATATTGTACGAGCAAGAATTGAGTACGAGGCCGTTTAAATTGGGCACGATTTTCCCCCAAAGTGAAAACAGCGCCCTCTGTCCTCAACAGGTCAACGTTTCAGTAAAAGTGCCGGTGTTAGCCAGCCGGCTAATTTTCAACCGCAGTCCCTGGGCAGGTTATTAAAAAAATTACAATATAGACAATCATTGATCAGTGAGCACACGCAGAGAAACATTGGACAAGCAAGACGTAGCATACAGACAGAGCAACATAGGACAAGCAAGACATAGCATACAGACAGAGCAACATAGAACAAGAATCAACAAGACAAAATCCATGAAAGCAACAAAGTGTTTCCACACATCACAAGCTACAGACAACAGAGAACATGGAAAACGGCAATACACAGCTAGGGATTATGTTCACAAATCTGATTGACCTTTAGCCATGTCTTCATGTTTTTTGTGAAAGTGTGATAGGTGCTGCAGTTATGTGTGTCTGATGGCAGTGTATTCCAGACATGGGAAGCTGGAGGGGGAGCCAGGCCATTTCGGATCTTGAATACAAGACATGCGTCGGTGTATTGCACAAGATTTTCCCAACTCAGGAGCTCATGCTTTCTGAGGATGTAACAGTGATGATGGCTATTGGGCTTCCTGTCAAGCACTTTGAGAGCCTGTTTGTAGACAGACTGAATAGGTTTTAATGTTGTACAGCAAGCTTGGGCCCAACTTGTCAAGCAGTATGTTAAGTGGGGGAGTATCATGGATTTTTGGTAAAACAGTAGTGTGTAGTTCCAGAAGTTAGCTACACTGCTACATGGTAAAACAGTAGTGTGTAGTTCCAGTAGTTAGCTACACCGCTACATGGTAAAACAGTAGTGTGTAGTTCCAGTAGTTAGCTACACCGCTACATGGTAAAACAGTAGTGTGTAGTTCCAGTAGTTAGCTACACCGCTACATGGTAAAACAGTAGTGTGTAGTTCCAGTAGTTAGCTACACCGCTACATGATAAAACAGTAGTGTGTAGTTCCAGTAGTTAGCTACACCGCTACATGGTAAACAGTAGTGTGTAGTTCCAGTAGTTAGCTACACCGCTACATGGTTAAATAGTAGTGTGTATTTACCTACACCGCTACATGGTAAAACAACAGTGTGTAGTTCCAGTAGTTAGCTACACCTCTACATGGTTAAACAGTAGTATGTAGTTCCAGTAGTTAGCTACACCGCTACATAGTAAAACAGTAGTGTGTAGTTCCAGTAGTTAGCTACACCGCTACATGGTAAAACAGTAGTGTGTAGTTCCAGTAGTTAGCTACACCGCTACATGATAAAACAGTAGTGTGTAGTTCCAGTAGTTAGCTACACCGCTACATGGTAAACAGTAGTGTGTAGTTCCAGTAGTTAGCTACACCGCTACATGGTTAAATAGTAGTGTGTATTTACCTACACCGCTACATGGTAAAACAACAGTGTGTAGTTCCAGTAGTTAGCTACACCTCTACATGGTTAAACAGTAGTATGTAGTTCCAGTAGTTAGCTACACCGCTACATAGTAAAACAGTAGTGTGTAGTTCCAGTAGTTAGCTACACCGCTACATGGTAAAACAGTAGTGTGTAGTTCCAGTAGTTAGCTACAATGCTACATGGTAAAACAGTAGTGTGTAGTTCCAGTAGTTAGCTACACCGGTACATGGTAACACAGTAGTGTGCAGTTCCAGTAGTTAGCTACACCGCCACATAGTAAAACAGTAGTGTGCAGTTCCAGTAGTTAGCTACACCGCTACATAGTAAAACAGTAGGGTGTAGTTCCAGTAGTTAGCTACACCGCTACATGGTAAAACAGTAGTGTGTAGTTCCAGTAGTTAGCTACACCGCTACATGGTTAAATAGTAGTGTGTATTTACCTACACCGCTACATGGTAAAACAACAGTGTGTAGTTCCAGTAGTTAGCTACATCGCTACATGGTTAAACAGGCAGCCCGCATGCCAACTTCATTTGGCCCCCCAAGTAAAGTTTGTACGAAAATTAATTTAAACAAAATCTATATTTTTTTTAACATATATACTGTATATATATTTTCATATTATTTTAATTGTTGGCCATAAAAAAACTGTAAAAACACTAGAAAATCAGCTCTAAGTGATTTTAAATAAAAAAAATCTGTTCCCTACTATACCCATGCATGAGAGAGAGTGAATCTATATAAATATAAGCAAGGTTTGAAATTATTATGTTTTAGTCCAACGTGTCTAGCAACATCTGTTCGGGCTTGTTGCGGTCAATTTGCAGTCTACAAATTATTTATCATTACGTTCCGGACCACCGATAATCCACGCAACAAAAAAATCGGCCCACGGGCTGAATCTAGTTGTTACGTGCCTCCTAACGGAGGGAGGTGCAGGAATCAGGAGCAGGAGAGCAAGGAAATCCCAGGGGCAAAATAATGTTTATTGACCAGTCCCAACTCAACTCCAAACATAGGACTGAAACACGCCCAAACGAGGTTGTCACACACATGGATATAAAGCGCTACACACGGAGGAGGAACCTCTACTCCTAAACTCACTACCAAACGGCACAACTGCCGTGAGAATAGAAAACCCCGTGGTGCAGACACGCACCCTCTACTAACGTAACCACGGAAAAACAATCCCGCACAAAGACAGGCAGGCAGCGGAGGTAATTATACCCACCGAAATCAACTAATAAGACACAGGTGTAAACAATACAGACAGACACAAACGAAAAGGAAAAATGGATCGGTGGCAGCTAGTAGGCCGGCGACGAGGACCGCCGAGCACCGCCCGAACAGGGAGAGGAGCCACCTTAGGTGGAAGTCGTGACAATAGTTGATGATCCAGGCTGTATATGGACCATTGCCACCTAAGACATGTGTGTGACTGGACTTTCTCAAATAGTATTTGACTACCCATTTATTAGGCTAAATTGATATTATGCTAATCTGTGCAATACTTTTTTTTTTAAGAATATGAATGTTAAAAAGTATTTAAGTGTTATAAAGTTTGAGTGTTAAAAAGTATGACAGTGTAAAATTATCTCAAATTGAGTCTGCGGCAGAGAATATTTACTGTCTCCTCTATCTTCATGTTTACCACAGCAGGGGCAATACATTGCTCAATGTGCCGTTCAATGTAAGCTATCTTTAAACTCTATCCCTTGGATTTGTGAAAGCAGACTAATTATGATGAATTATCCCATTTTGGGGGGGGCGGCTGCCCGAACCAACTCAATGTTCTGTGATGTGGAGAGGCTATTGATCTATAGGTAAAACAATAGATCTCAACTCTACTTTCTGTGGAACGTCAGAGATCAATCATAGAATCATCTCTTCTTCTACTGTTTGAATCAGAATCCCCCAACAGAAGTCGATAGCAAACACTACTTTAAAAAAAAAAAGGTTGGTCTACAGTAGATGAGATTTTTTGTTGTTGTTGCCAATGTCAACATGATTAACACGGCCTTCTTCGACTAAATCAAGAGGTAGAGGAGTCTAGTCAGTCAATCATGGACATGATATATAAAACACAGCTTCCAAATGGGCTTCTCTATATGCTAGTAGGTTAAGTTGTAGTGCAGGGGCATCTATGGCTGTCGGTCCCAAATAGCACCCTGCTCAAAACTAGTGCCATATATATATATAAGGAATAGGGCCCTGGTCTAATGTAGTGCACGATATAGGGAATAGCGTGCCAATTGGGAGGTACCCTGTATGAGTTCTCTATGTAAGTCCACAGCTCTAGTTCCCTAAACCCTAAACCCTTTAAAGTTCAGCTCCATTGGCTGCTGATGAAGCCGTGCTGCTATTAGCATTGCAGACATAAGTAAAGCTCCTCGTGATTAGCCACGATTTATGCTACCAAAAGACTTCTTGCTAAATCATTAGGATAAAGACCAGAGGAAAGACAGCATCACTTTTCAGTATAATGAATCCTACACAGAACTGGTGTTAGCCAAAGAACTGGTGTTAGACACAGAACTGGTGTTAGACACAGAACTGGTGTTAGACACAGAACAGGTGTTAGACACAGAACTGGTGTTAGTCACAGAACTGGTGTTAGACACAGAACTGGTGTTAGTCACAGAACTGGTGTTAGCCACATAACTGGTGTTAGACACAGAACTGGTGCTAGACTCAGAACTGGTGTTAGCCACAGAACTGGTGTTAACCACAGAACTGGTGTTAGACACAGAACTGGTGTTAGACACAGAACTGGTGTTAGTCACAGAACTGGTGTTAGACACAAAACTGGTGTTAGACAAAGAACTGGTGTTAGCCACAGAACTGGTGTTAGACACAGAACTGGTGTTAGCCACAGAACTGGTGTTAGACACAGAACTGGTGTTAGACACAGAACTGGTGTTAGCCACAGAACTGGTGTTAGACACAGAACTGGTGTTAGACACAGAACTGGTGTTAGCCACAGAACTGGTGCTAGACACAGAACTGGTGTTAGACACATAACTGGTGTTAGCCACAGAACTGGTGTTAGAGACAGAACTGGTGTTAGGGACAGAACTGGTGTTAGACACAGAACTGGTGTTAGACACAGAACTGGTGCTAGACACAGAACTGGTGTTAGACACAGAACTGGTGTTAGCCACAGAACTGGTGTTAACCACAGAACTGGTGTTAGACGCAGAACTGGTGTTAACCACATAACTGGTGTTAGACACAGAACTGGTGTTAGACACAGAACTGGTTTTAGACACAGAACTGGTGTTAGCCACAGAACTGGTGTTAGCCACAGAACTGGTGTTAGACACAGAACTGGTGCTAGACACAGAACTGGTGTTAGACACAGAACTGGTGTTAGACACAGAACTGGTGTTAGTCACAGAACTGGTGCTAGACACAGAACTGGTGTTAGACACAGAACTGGTGCTAGCCACAGAACTGGTGTTAGACACATAACTGGTGTTAGTCACAGAACTGGTGTTAGACACAGAACTGGTGTTAGACACAGAACTGGTGTTAGACACAGAACTGGTGTTAGACACAGAACTGGTGTTAGACACAAAACTGGTGTTAGACACAGAACTGGTGTTAGACACAGAACTGGTGTTAGACACAAAACTGGTGTTAGACACAAAACTGGTGTTAGACACAGAACTGGTGTTAGCCACAGAACTGGTGTTAGACACAGAACTGGTGTTAGACACAGAACTGGTGTTATACACAGTGAGAAGTAGAAGTCAATGGATCCGAGGTTTGGTTTGCACAGTGTGTTGTTTGTGTTGGAATGCACTGAGTGAAATACTGATGGGTATGGCTGGTATACATAGAGCTGTGGACAGGACAAAGAAAAATGAATGGATTTTCTGCAAGTCATCAACACTTCAGATAGAACAGACCTTATACATTCCAAATAACTTCCCGATTGTCCAATGCAATATAGGAAGAGTCGTGTAAAAGCATTTGTTCTTTAGTCATATCCCATTTAACCTATTTATTGATGGTCCTGCGTACACCGGATTACTAGTTTTTTAAATTATATCAGCAACAAAAAATATTCCACTTTATTTGGAAGGGCAAGCCAGACAAAATTAAACCGGCCTATTTATATAATGAATATGAATTCAGTGGGCTAAAATTATTAAATATTAAAGCATTAGACCTCTCACTAAAGGCTTCAGTCATGCAAAGGTTATTCTTAAATCCGAACTAGTTCTCTTTAGGAGATTAGTGAGAATGTCTCTCCCTGTGTTCAAAAAATTGACTTTTTTCCCATTTATTTAGATTGCAACTTTTCACTTTCTGTTTTTTGAAAATGAAATCATCTCGAAAACATCACTTTTTTAAAAATACAACTCATAGAAAGCTGTTTGCAATTTCAGTTTAATCCACCAGAAAAAAACAGAAGAAATATTACAGAAAATAATATCGTTAAACTCAAATATACTAATTGATTAAAAAAATGTAAAAAAAATTGGAATAATAAAACAGAATAAAAAGTATAATCTTAGGAGGAAATGTTTTTAAAAAACTGACCGATCGTTAAGAAGTTTTAATTATGTCATCAACAGGACTTGGAGAGTTATTTATCTCGCAAACAAAAACATATGGAAACGTCTGCCTTATCCAAAGTTACAACCAACTGATTGCGGCACTACTGCAAAGAAAATGGAAGAGGCAAGTGGAACGGGGAGAAGGTAAAGAACTTGTCTGTCAGCCCTGCATTAAAGACCAAAATTGCTTTTAAAAAATGTGACAGTTGTGCCATACAGGTTGCAAAATAGATGGGAAGAGATTATTGGTGTAACGATTTTATGAACTGATATACAAAGCGACGCCGGAGAGAGACGAGAGAACAGACTCGGGTAATAAATGTATCATGTGTATTTTAATGACCTGCATTAAAACACCAGTCTCAACGTCAACAGTGAAGAGGCGACTCCGGGATGCTGGCCTTCTAGGCAGAGTTGCAAAGAAAAAGCCATATCTCAGACTGGCCAATAAAAAGAAAAGATTAAGATGGGCAACAGAACACAGACACTGGACAGAGGAACTCTGCCTAGAAGGCCAGCATCCCGGAGTCTCCTCTTCACTGTTGACGTCGAGACTGGACAGAGGAACTCTGCCTAGAAGGCCAGCATCCCAGAGTCGCCTCTTCACTGTTGACGTCGAGACTGGACAGAGGAACTCTGCCTAGAAGGCCAGCATCCCAGAGTCGCCTCTTCACTGTTGACGTCGAGACTGGACAGAGGAACTCTGCCTAGAAGGCCAGCATCCCAGAGTCGCCTCTTCACTGTTGACGTCGAGACTGGACAGAGGAACTCTGCCTAGAAGGCCAGCATCCCAGAGTCGCCTCTTCACTGTTGACGTCGAGACTGGACAGAGGAACTCTGCCTAGAAGGCCAGCATCCCGGAGTCGCCTCTTCACTGTTGACGTTGAGACTGGACAGAGGAACTCTGCCTAGAAGGCCAGCATCCCGGAGTCTCCTCTTCACTGTTGACGTTGAGACTGGACAGAGGAACTCTGCCTAGAAGGCCAGCATCCCGGAGTCTCCTCTTCACTGTTGACGTTGAGACTGGACAGAGGAACTCTGCCTAGAAGGCCAGCATCCCGGAGTCGCCTCTTCACTGTTGACGTCGAGACTGGTGTTTTGCGGGTTTAATGAAGCTGCCAGTTGGGGACTTGTGAGGCGTCTGTTTTTCAAACTAGACACTCTAATGTACTTGTCCTCTTGCTCAGTTGTGCACCGGGGCCTCCCACTCCTCTTTCTATTCTGGTTAGAGCCAGTTTGCGCTGTTCTGTGAAGGGAGTAGTGCACAGCGTTGTACCAGATCTTCCGTTTCTTGGCAATTTCTCTCATGGAAAAGCCTTCATGTCTCAGAACAACAATAGACTGACGAGTTTCAGATACTCATCTAGTCTAAAGGAGGCCAGTTTTATTGCTTCTTTAATCAGGACAACAGTTTTCAGCTATGCTAAACATAATTGCAAAATGGTTTTGTAATGATCAATTAGCCTTGATAATGATACATTGGGATTAGCTAACACAACGAGCCATTGGAACACAAGAGTGATGGTTGCTGATAATGAGCCTCTGTATTACGTTTCCAGCTACCATAGTCATTTACAACATTAACAATGTCTACACTGTATTTCTGATCAATTTGATGTTATTTTAATGGACAAAAAAAGAAAAAAGAAAAAAAAGTGCTTTTCTTTCAAAAACACGGACATTTCTAAGTGACCCCAAACTTTTGAACAGTAGTGTATATAGTACGTGTAGACAGACAGTAGAAACCTAGGTATTGTTAAGGGAAAACAAAGGAAAACATTTAAAAAAGAAGACAAAGAATTATCTTTATGGGGGATTGCAACTGATGTAAACAATTACATTGGTCGAACCCACAATCTGCAAAAGTAAATCTGATCTACCCCCCCGAAAAAAATTATAATAACAAAATAAATAAGACTATGTGTTCAATGCAATATGATTGGACTACCCTTACTGCTAAATAATCCTATCATCAAATTAAAAATCTACATTACGTAAGACTGATAGCATAATCAAGGCCTAATTATGACTAGAAAATAAAGGGTGGATGGAAAAGTAGGAATGAACAATACATGTCATTAGAATAGAGATGCCGTCTGCATCCCAAATGTGACCCTATCCCCTATTATAGTGCACTACTTTTGACCAGGAGACCCTATTCCCTACATAGTGCACTACTTTTGACCAGGGCCCATAGGGAATAGGGTGCCATTTGAGACACAGCAATGCTTGTGAATAATTCAAGTCTCTGAACTTGTCCAACAGAACCTAATCGACTCAACTGAGCGTCAGGGGAAGATATGTTAATTAGGGTTTGTATTAATGCAAATCAACCTATTGGATTTTCCATTGCAGTGTGTGTTAGTATGAAATAGCACCTTATTTCATGGTACTGCCACTGACCTGTATGTAGTTGGTATATTTATTTATATTTAGAGGTCATGGTACTGACCTGTATATAGTTGGTATATTATTTATATTTAGTGGTCATGGTACTGACCTGTATATAGTTGGTATATTATTTATATTTAGTGGTCATGGTACTGACCTGTATATAGTTGGTATATATATTTATATTTAGTGGTCATGGTACTGACCTGTATATAGTTTGTATATTTATTTATATTTAGTGGTCAAGGTACTGACCTGTATATAGTTTGTATATTTATTTATATTTAGAGGTCATGGTACTGACCTGTATATAGTTGGTATATTTATCTATATTTAGAGGTCATGGTACTGACCTGTATATAGTTGGTATATGTATTTATATTTAGAGGTCATGGTACTGACCTGTATATAGTTGGTATATTTATCTATATTTAGAGGTCATGGTACTGACCTGTATATAGTTGGTATATTTATCTATATTTAGAGGTCATGGTACTGACCTGTATATAGTTGGTATATTTATTTATATTTAGAGGTCATGGTACTGACCTGTATATAGTTGGTATATGTATTTATATTTAGAGGTCATGGTACTGACCTGTATATAGTTGGTATATTTATTTATATTTAGAGGTCATGGTACTGACCTGTATATAGTTGGTATATTTATCTATATTTAGAGGTCATGGTACTGACCTGTATATAGTTGGTATATGTATTTATATTTAGAGGTCATGGTACTGACCTGTATATAGTTGGTATATTTATCTATATTTAGAGGTCATGGTACTGACCTGTATATAGTTGGTATATTTATTTATATTTAGTGGTCATGGTACTGACCTGTATATAGTTGGTATATTTATTTATATTTAGAGGTCATGGTACTGACCTGTATATAGTTGGTATATTTATTTATATTTAGAGGTCATGGTACTGACCTGTATATAGTTGGTATATTTATCTATATTTAGAGGTCATGGTACTGACCTGTATATAGTTGGTATATTTATTTATATTTAGTGGTCATGGTACTGACCTGTATATAGTTGGTATATTTATTTATATTTAGTGGTCATGGTACTGACCTGTATATAGTTGGTATATTTATCTATATTTAGAGGTCAAGGTACTGACCTGTATATAGTTGGTATATTTATTTATATTTAGAGGTCATGGTACTGACCTGTATATAGCTTGCATTATCTTGTTTTTTTCTCTCGTATTTCTTGTGTATTTTCTTACCTACAGTATGTACAGCATATGTATTATATATTATTATATATTGTATATATAATACAGTATATGGTGCACTATGTAGAGTATAGGGGGTGGTTTGGGATGCAGTTGAAGCTTTTTAGGGGTAGTTTGGGACGCAGGTGGAAGCTTTATAGGGGTGGTTTGGGACGCAGGTAGAAGCTTTATAGGGGTGGTTTGGGACGCAGGTAGAAGCTTTATAGGGGTGGTTTGGGACGCAGGTAGAAGCTTTATAGGGGTGGTTTGGGACGCAGGTTGAAGCTTTATAGGGGTGGTTTGGGACGCAGGTAGAAGCTTTATAGGGGTGGTTTGGGACGCAGGTAGAAGCTTTATAGGGGTGGTTTGGGACGCAGGTAGAAGCTTTATAGGGGTAGTTTGGGACGCAGGTTGAAGCTTTATAGCGGGCCGTTTGGGACGCAGGTAGAAGGTCTATAGGGGTAGTTTGGGACGCAGATTGAAGGTCTATAGGGGTAGTTTGGGACGCAGATTGAAGGTCTATAGGGTGCAATTTGCGAGGCAGCCTGAAGATGTTTTGCCTTGTTCACACTGTAGGCCTTAACTGTCAAATCAGTTTATTTATTTTTTTAAATCCGTTTTGGTCTACTGACTGTCCAAACAGCAAGTTACAAGTGACCAAATAGGATTTGTGTTTATTCAGACAGCAGTCATTTGCTGACAATGGCTACTCTTGTTGTCATAGTAACGGCGGGTGTGTGCGCAGCGGCGCAAGCTGATTGGTCGTGGTTCTTGTGCTCATTCAGAAGTTATGTAGCAGGCTAAGGTGACAACAATGCCTGCCAGGGATGTTTCCCAGTTGCTTTTTAATGTTAATAATCATAGGGTAAGAACTCCTTTAAATCCTCCAAGGATAACGTGATTCAACCTTTAAAACAAGTCCCTTTTTTTAGCCACAGAAGTCAACTAACTAAACTCTTAGGAGAAAAAAAAGGGTTCCCAAAATGGTTTATAACGGCTGTCCTCATAGGATAACCCTTCTGGGTTCCATGTAGAACCTTCTGTAGAAAGGGTTCTACATGGAACCCAAAAGGGTTCTCCTATGGGGACAGCTGAAGAACCCTTTTAGGTTAGAGATAGCACCTTTTAAAAGATATTTAATCTACAGCATGTTCTTGTCAAACTGTCAACTGAGTAGCTAGCAAGCAACAATATATGCGGAATAACCACTTCAGGGCAAATTAATCCGATTTGACCATTCAGACACAAGTCACACGGCCAGGAATCAGATTTGTATCGACGAAGGTCGTTTGAAATGTGGCTTGAAATATCAGATTCCATGTGCTTTTCTGGCTGCTCAGACAGCAGGAAAAAATTAACAGATTCGAATCGGAAATGGAATATAAATCGGATTTGAGTGATTTCAAACTGCCAGTGTGAACAAGGCTTAATAGATGGGGAAATGAAAAGCAGGAAAAAAAAGACTGAAGTCCACAGTGTCTTTGTTGTGGAAGAGGTGATGGACAAGGTCCCTTGGTCTATTGCTCAGAGTTACATCATGGAGGAACATGGTTGGGTTGTTCTATACCTTCCTGGTCTCAGAGTTACATCATGGAGGAACATGGTTGGGTTGTTCTATACCTTCCTGGTCTCAGAGTTACATCATGGAGGAACATGGTTGGGTTGTTCTATACCTTCCTGGTCTCAGAGTTACATCATGGAGGAACATGGTTGGGTTGTTCTATACCTTCCTGGTCCCAGAGTTACATCATGGAGGAACATGGTTGGGTTGTTCTATACCTTCCTGGTCTCAGAGTTACATCATGGAGGAACATGGTTGGGTTGTTCTATACCTTCCTGGTCTCAGAGTTACATCATGGAGGAACATGGTTGGGTTGTTCTTTACCTTCCTGGTCTCAGAGTTACATCATGGAGGAACATGGTTGGGTTGTTCTTTACCTTCCTGGTCACAGAGTTACATCATGGAGGAACATGGTTGGGTTGTTCTATACCTTCCTGGTCTCAGAGTTACATCATGGAGGAACATGGTTGGGTTGTTCTATACCTTCCTGGTCAAAATCACATCAACTATCAGAAACATTTACTTTTTTTACAGCTATGAAATAAGAAATATTAGTAAAAGTCCACGATATCGTGCACAATAATTGATATGATCCAACAATATAGTTTCCATTTATTTTTGTATCCTACTAAGTGTAAGTAATATTAATTTGAAGAAGAAAAGAAAAGAAACTCTGGGAATCGTATCGTGAAAATGAGGAACATGTTTTGACTTGACTAAAGACTACTTTAAGAATCTTTCTCAATAAAATACACACTGAGTCCCACTGGTATTTTAAACTTGATGTTTAAAAGCATCACGACAACAGATATGTTGCGTTCTGTAGATCTTAGACATGTTAAGTTTTATTTAACAACTTCAAGTTAATTATTAAATGCTTGTTTATAAGCAGCACTTTCCGTTTATTCTAAGACAAAGCCGTAATAAGTTGAAAGGGGAAAATTGGATTTCCAATTATTAGCCACCAATCATCTTGTCAGAAAAAAAGACGATACATTTATTCCTGAAAAAATGACAAATACATTTCCTTTACAAGCCACAGCATCTATGGCAGGCAGAATTGGTCATGGCAACTTGTTGCTTAGTTACAGTACTTAATGTCAGCCTGAAACTAAGTTGTTACTATTATTTTAGTTGAGGTGTGCAAATGATAGGGAGAGAGAGAGAGAGCGAGAGAGAGAGAGAGAGAGAGAGAGAGAGAGAGAGAGAGAGAGAGGGAGAGAGAGAGAGAGAGAGACAGAGAGACAGAGAGAGAGAGAGAGAGAGAGAGAGAGAGAGAGAGAGAGAGAGAGAGAGAGAGAGAGAGAGGGGGGGAGGCAGAGAGTGAAAGAGAGAGGGAGGGAGGGGGAGGGACAGAAAGAGAGAGAGAGGGAGAGGGAGAGAGAGATAAGGAGGGGGAGGCTGAGAGAGCGAGAGAGGGAGAGAGGGAGAGGGACAGAAAGAGAGAGAGAGGGAGGGAGAGAAAGAAAGAGAGAGAGGAAGGGGGAGGGAGAGAGAGAAAGAGAGAGCGAGAGAGGGAGGGAGGGGGACATAAAGAGAGAGAGAGAGGGAGAGAGGGAGGAAGGGAGGGGGACAGAAAGAGAGAGAGAGAGGGAGGGGGAGGGAGAGACAGAAAGAGAGAGAGAGAGGGAGGGAGGGAGGGGGAGGGACAGAAAGAGAGAGAGAGAGGGAGGGGGAGGGAGAGAAAGAGAGAGAGAGAGGGGGGAGGGAGAGAGAGAAAGAGAGAGAGAGAGAGGGAGGGGGAGGGAGAGAAAGAGAGAGAGAGAGGGGGGAGGGAGGGAGAGAAAGAGAGAGAGAGAGGGAGGGGGAGGGAGGGAGAGAAAGAGAGAGAGAGGGGGGAGGGAGGGACAGATAGAGAGAGAGAGAGAGAGAGGGGGGGAGGGACAGAAAGAGAGAGAGAGAGAGAGGGATGGGGAGGGAGAGAAAGAGAGAGAGAGAGGGGGGAGGGAGGGACAGAAAGAGAGAGAGAGAGAGAGAGAGAGAGGAGGAGGGCGAGGGACAGAAAGAGAGAGGAGGAGGGCGAGGGACAGAAAGAGAGAGGAGGAGGGCGAGGGACAGAAAGAGAGAGGAGGAGGGCGAGGGACAGAAAGAGAGAGGAGGAGGGCGAGGGACAGAAAGAGAGAGAGAGAGGGGGGAGGGAGAGAGAGAGAGAGAGAGAGAGAGAGAGAGAAAGAGAGAGAGAGAGAGAGAGGGGGGGAGGGAGGGAGGGAGAGAAAGAGAGAGATAGAGGGAGGGGAGGGACAGAAAGAGAGAGAGAGCTATAGAGAGAGAGAGAGAGAGAGAGAGAGAGAGAGAGAGAGAGAGAGAGAGAGAGAGAGAGAGAGAGAGAGAGAGAGAGAGAGAGAGAGAGAGAGGGAGGGGGAGGGAGGGACAGAAAGAGAGAGAGAGAGAGAGGGAGGGGGAGGGACAGAAAGACAGAAAGAGAGCGAGAGGAGGAGGGGGGGACAGAAAGAGAGAGAGAGGGAGGGGGGGGACAGAAAGAGAGAGAGATAGAGAGAGAGGGAGGGGGAGGGACAGAAAGAGAGAGAGAGAGAGAGGGAGGGGGAGGGACAGAAAGACAGAAAGAGAGTGAAAGGAGGAGGGGGGGGGGACAGAAAGAGAGAGAGAGGGAGGGGGGGGGACAGAAAGACAGAAAGAGAGCGAGAGGAGGAGGGGGGGACAGAAAGAGAGAGAGAGAGAGAGGGATGGGGAGGGAGAGAAAGAGAGAGAGAGAGGGGGAGGGAGGGACAGAAAGAGAGAGAGAGAGAGGGGGGGAGGGGGAGGGACATAAAGAGAGAGAGAGGGAGGGGGAGGGAGAGAAAGATAGAGAGAGAGGGGGGAGGGAGGGACAGAAAGAGAGAGAGGGTGGGGGGGGGGGGGGACAGAAAGATAGAGAGAGAGAGGGAGGGGGAGGGAGAGAAAGAGAGAGAGAGAGAGGGGGGGAGGGAGAGAGAGAGAGAGAGAGAGAGAGAGAGAGAGAGAGAGAGAGAGAGAGAGAGAGAGAGAGAGAGAGAGAGAGAGAGAGAGAAAGAGAGAGAGAGGTAGGGAGGGAGGGGGAGGGACAGAAAGAGAGAGAGATGGAGGGGGAGGGAGAGAAAGAGAGAGATAGAGGGAGGGGAGGGACAGAAAGAGAGAGAGAGAGAGAGGGAGGGAGGGGGAGGGACAGAAAGAGAGAGAGAGAGAGAGAGAGAGAGAGATGAGGGGGAGGGACAGAAAGAGAGAGAGAGAGAGAGAGAGAGGGGGAGGGACAGAAAGACAGAAAGAGAGCGAGAGGAGGAGGGGGGGGGACAGAAAGAGAGAGAGAGAGAGAGAGAGAGAGAGAGAGAGAGAGGGGGAGGGACAGGAAGAGAGAGAGAGAGAGAGGGAGGGGGAGGGACAGAAAGACAGAAAGAGAGCGAGAGGAGGAGGGGGGGGGGCAGAAAGAGAGAGAGAGGGAGGGGGGGGACAGAAAGATAGAAAGAGAGCGAGAGGAGGAGGGGGGGGGGCAGAAAGAGAGAGAGAGGGAGGGGGGGGACAGAAAGATAGAAAGAGAGCGAGAGGAGGAGGGGGGGACAGAAAGAGAGAGAGAGGGAGGGGGGGGACAGAAAGAGAACAGACTCGGGAAATTAATGTATCATGTGTATTTGAATGACCTTTTTCTCTCCACTATTTAAACAGAACACAGACTTCCTCCTCTTATTAGACTGGTGTAGATGACTAGTCCCTCTCAGCTCAGCTTCTCTGTGATCCAAATGGCACCCTAGTCCCTGTATAGCTCACTGCTTTTGACCAGAGTCAATAGGTAGTAGTGCACTAACTAGGGAACAGACAAGTGCCATTTGGGATGGAACCCTGTGAGTCTTTGCAAGGCCACGTGAGGACGTGGGTTGTTGCCCATAGCAGACCAAAGACCAAATGAGAGTCATTGTGTAAACATTGCCTAATGGTTCTCTGGAGTTCCTCTTATTGACATAGTTGTGCCTCAGGCCTTGGGTGCCACCTTGAAAGTTTTACAATTTCTCTTCTTCTCTCTTCTATAACTATAAGGGATACCCAAAATGGTGCGGTTTTCGGTGCTCTGATAGCCACACTGACTAAATCATATCAACCATCACATTCTCTGCATACTGCCTATTGACGTACAGCTTGTTCGAGTTGTGTTTCCCATGTGACTTTTTCAAACATCGTAAGGATTTTGGGTTGATTGCATTTGACTTAGGAGTTTATTCCTGACCCGTTGATTGCATCGAAAAAAAGATCTTGCTATATAACGCAACATCGAAGACTTCTGTCTTCTGGTATTGACCTACTTTTGGATCTCTGGGGATCATCTGACTCCGATATTTAATTGAGGGTTATCAGTGTTCAAACTACAGACAGGGGAAGGTGGGTGGAGTGCATTTCCGTTGAAGCTCGATCGGACTTTGTCTGGGAAAAATGGATCCAAATGTTATAGAGTGGTCTGACATCCTCCCTCCGGCTCCTTTGTGCACCCAGAGTTACTAGTTTGTTATGTCTTCTTTTACTAAATCGAAGTTATTATCCTGGGTGATCTCAATTATATCGCGAAAGCAGGCTTCAACAATCTAAAGACTATAATGCAGGATCTCACCTAACCCAGCTGGTGACTAAGTCCTCAACTGCCAGACCTAAACCCAGCTGGTGACTAAGTCTACACGGCCCAACCCTAAACCCAGCTGGTGACTAAGTCTACACGGCCCAACCCTAAACCCAGCTGGTGACTAAGTCTACACGGCCCAACCCTAAACCCAGCTGGTGACTAAGTCTACACGGCCCAACCCTAAACCCAGCGTGCCTAGTTCTAACACGGCCACCCTAAACCCCCTGGTGCTAAGTCTACCCGCCAACCCTAACCCAGCTGTGACTAGCTTAAACACGGCCCAACCCTAAACCCAGCTGGTGACTAAGTCTACACGGCCCAACCCTAAACCCAGCTGGTGACTAAGTCTACACGGCCCAACCCTAAACCCAGCTGGTGACTAAGTCTACACGGCCCAACCCTAAACCCAGCTGGTGACTAAGTCTACACGGCCCACCCTAACCAGCTGTGACTAGTCTCCATACGCCCAACCCCAACCTAACCCAGCTGGTGACTAAGTCTACACGGCCCAACCCTAAACCCAGCTGGTGACTAAGTCTACACGGCCCAACCCTAAACCCAGCTGGTGACTAAGTCTACACGGCCCAACCCTAAACCCAGCTGGTGACTAAGTCTACACGGCCACCTAAATTCTTCCTTGACAGTCAACTCTTGATGATCTTAATTTAACAATCACCAGAGAATAATGTTTCTCATTGTGTCTTCGTGCATACATTCGTGACCAATTTCCCCATTGTTTTTGTTCTACCTATGAATACACACATCAAGCATCGTGTCATCAAAAGCAACTTTAAACTTCTTGAACAAGGCTTTGTTTTCACATGATATTTATTTTAGTGACCTTGGTTGTTTTTCAGCTAACCCTGAACCTGAATTAGTTTTGAGTCTTTTTTCTTTCTTCAGATGTCTTCAATACTATTGGGGATAATTATGCTCCTTTTTGAAAACAGTTAAAGGAAGATCGAATGCCTAGAACACTCCGGAATGATCAGAAGTCATTCATACAAAAAGATGCTGCATTGGGTCAAGGACAGAAACACAGGCTTAGGCCCCGGACTGGTAAGCTTTTCAGCAAACTGAGAAATCATTGTTTAAGACAAATCAGAAAAGGCTAAATCTGATTATTATGTAACCTCTCATTCGGATTGTAATAGAGGGAACCCAGCTAAATTCTGGAAAACTGTCAAATCCCTGAAGGGCTCTACTTCCTCCTATCTTCCACAACAAATTAATTCAGCCACTGACCTCATTACGGGGGAAAAAAGCCATCATTGATAGCATTTAATACCATTCTCTCTCTCTCTCTCTCTCTCTCTCCCTCCGTTCCCATTCTCTCTACTCTCTCTCTCTCTCTCTCCTTTCTCTCTCTCTCTTTCTCTCTCTCTCTCTAGCTCTCTTCCTCTCTCTCTCTCTCTCTCCTCTCTCTCTCTCTCTCTCTCTCTCTCTCTCTCTCGTCTCTCTCTCTGTCTCTCTCTCTTTCTCTCTCTCTCTCTCTGAAAGAACTAATCCTATTCACAATGAAATTGGGCTAGATGCTGATAGGGGGAAACTTGCTGAATGATCAGAGAAACGATAGTCAAAGCTTTTCTTTAAGGCTATTTACAGAAACAGAAGTCATGGATGCTTTGCAAGCAATAGACAACAAGAAAACCACAGGGGGGGCCGAACAGTTGAATCCCAGTCTGTTTAAGTGTGCAGCTCCCATCGTTGTCGGCTCAATAACTCACATATTTTTTTTATTTTTTTTAAATATTGTTATCAGGAAATATTAAAACCGGTATGGAAATCATCCCTTGTGCTGCCACTCCACAAGGACGGGGATCGTATTGATCGTAATAACTATCGCCCCGTTTCAACACTTCCTTGTCTCGCTAAGATTTTACAATCTAAGAGTGTAGTCTGATATCTAGTCTTCCTAACTGACAGTCATTGTGAATGATATCTTATTGTTCCTAACTGACAGTCATTGTGAATGATATCTAGTCTTCCTAACTGACAGTCATTGTGAAATGTATCTAATTAGTTTTCCCTAATGACACCAGAGTTCATTGTGTATATCTAGTCTTTTTTTTAGAGTCTTTTCACCTTTTTTCCTAACTGAACACCAGACGTCATTATGAATGATATCTAGCTAGTCTTTTCTTGCTACCTGAACAGGAGTCATTGCTGAAAATGATATCTCTAGATCATTTTCTTAAAGATGAGTCTTCCAGTCTTTTTTTTTTCCTAACTGACATAACTGACACGACCTAACTACCTGCCAGTACAATTCATTGTGAAATGATATCTAGTTTTCCTAACCTGACCAATTCATTGTGATATTCTAGTCTTGTGTTTTTTCCTTCTTATTTTTTTTTTTCCTTTTTTCCCTACCTGAACTGAAACAGTCATTATATGACTGATATCTCTAGTTTTCTAGTCCTTTTATTTTTTTTTTTTTTCTAACTGACAGTCATTTGTGAATATATCTAGTCTTCCTAACTGACAGTCTTGTGATGATATCTAGTCCTTCCTAACTGACGTCATTGTGAATGATATCAGTCCTTCCTAACTGACGTCTTGTGATGATCATCTAGTCTTTTCCTAACTGACAGTCATTGTGACATGATATCTTCTTCTAAATGACGCATTGTGATGATATCTAGTCTTCCTAACTGACAGTCATTGTGATATATCTAGTCTTCCTAATACTGACAGTCATTGTGAATGATATCTAGACTTCCGAACTGACAGTTCATTGATGAATTATATCTAGACTTCCTAAGCTGACAGTCATTGGGATGATATCTAGTCCTCCTACTGACAGTCATTGTGAATGAATCTAGTGTTCTAACTGACATCTGATAGAATGATATCTAGACTTTCCTAATGCAGTCATTGTGAATGATATCTATCTTTTCCTAACTGACAGTCCATTGTGATGCTATCTTCCTTCTAACTGACAGTCATTGTGAATGATATCTAGTGTTCCTAACTGACAGTCATTGTGAATGATATCTAGTCTTCCTAACTGACAGTCATAATGAATGATATCTAGTCTTCCTAACTGACAGTCATTGTGAATGATATCTAGTCTTCCTAACTGACAGTCATTGTGAATGATATCTAGTCTTCCTAACTGACAGTCATTGTGAATGATATCTAGTCTTCCTAACTGACAGTCATTGTGAATGATATCTAGTCTTCCTAACTGACAGTCATTGTGATATCTAGTCTTCCTAACTGACAGTCATTGTGAATGATATCTAGTCTTCCTAACTGACAGTCATTGTGAATGATATCTAGTCTTCCTAACTGACAGGCATTGTGAGGATATCTAGTGTTCCTATCTGACAGTCATTATGAATGTATCTATTCTTCCTAAATGCAGTCATTGTGATGATATCTAGACTTCTACTGACAGTCCATTGTGAAGATATCTAGTCGTCCTAAATGACAGTCATTGTAATGATATCTAGACTTCCTACTGACAGTCATTAGTGATGATATCTAAGTCCTTCCTAACTGCAGTCATGTGAATGTATCTATTGTTCCTAACTGACATCATTGTGAATGATATCTAGTCTTCCTAACTGACAGTCATTGTGAGTGATATCAGTCTTCCGACCGACAGTTCTTGTAAAGCTGATATCTAGTCTTCCTACTGACAGTCATTGTAATGCAGTACACGTGATTAGCTAGATTCCAATAGAATTCCAACAACATTTGCAAGCACATAGTGTGCCTTTGCAGGCCTGATTTGGTCATTAAAACGAGAGTTCAGGCCCTGTATTATCATCAGAACGCTGCCTTAATGAAATATGTATTGTTTGTCATAAATATGTATTTTAGGCGCAACATATTCAACTTTGATCCAATTGATGAGGCCACAGACTAAAATGATAAATTGCAGCAACCACAGCTCTTTCCGCTACACATAGTTCATGGGTTCACTCAATAAGGAACATAAGGCACACTGGGAATTATGCAAAGAAGGATTAAAACCCTCCAGCAAGGCTATTACATTCTGGTCCTGAAGGATTTTTGTGTTGTTGTATTGTTCTTCAAAGAACAATCCTATTTATTGTTCTTCAGAGACCCTACAATGGTTCCCTTATGGCAGGGTTTCCCTAACTCGCCTGGGTGAACGTTTTGTTTTTTATGCCCTATCACAGCACAGCTGATTGAAATAGTGAACTCATTATCAAGCTTTGATTATCTCAACAGGCTGTGTAGTTCTAGGGGGCAACGAAAAAAATACCCCCAAAAAACCGTGCATCCCTGAAAGTCCCCAGGACCGAGTTTAGGAAACGCTGTCCTAATGGCATCTCTCTCAGGAACCTTATTTGGTTCCAATTTGCGCCTTTATTTGTGCAGGGTATCCTGATAGTTTAGTCATGTCGGGATCATTAGGTCTTAACTCAGAGAGATTAAATGTAAATGTGATTATTCTTCCCCTACTCAGCCAGTCCAGGCCTGG
>NW_024058193.1:0-64389 GCF_016432855.1 Salvelinus namaycush
TTCTATCACCATCAGACTGTTGAACAGCTTCTATTACCATCAGACTGTTGAACACCTTCTATATACCATCAGACTGTTGAACAGCTTCTATCACCATCAGACTGTTGAACAGCTTCTATTACCATCAGACTGTTGAACAGCTTCTATTACCATCAGACTGTTGAACAGCTTCTATCACCATCAGACTGTTTGAACAGCTTCTATCACCATCAGACTGTTGAACAGCTTCTATCACCATCAGACTGTGAACACTTCTATTACCATCAGACTGTTGAACAGCTTCTATCACCATCAGACTGTTGAACAGCTTCTATTACCATCAGACTGTTGAACAGCTTCTATTCCCATCAGGACTGTGAAGAGCTTCTATTACCATCAGACTGTTGAACAGCTTTTATTACAGACCATCAGACTGTTGAACAGCTTCTATTACCATCAGACTGTTGAACAGCTTCTATTACCAGACCATTAGACTGTTGAAACAGCTTCTATTACCAGACCACCAGACTGTTGAACAGCTTCTATCACCATCAGACTGTTAAACAGCTCCTATTACATCAGACTGTTGAACAGCTTCTATCACCAACCAGACTGTTGAACAGCTTCTATACCATCAGACTGTAGAACAGCTTCTATTACCATCAGACTGTTGAACAGCTTCTATTACCATCAGACTGTTGAACAGTTCTATTACCATCAGACTGTTGAACAGCTTCTATTACCATCAGACTGTTGAACAGCTTCTATCACCATCAGACTGTTGAACAGCTTCTATCACCATCAGACTGTTGAACAGCTTCTATCACCATCAGACTGTTGAACAGCTTCTATTACCATCAGACTGTTGAACAGCTTCTATCACCATCAGACTGTTGAACAGCTTCTATTACCATCAGACTGTTGAACAGCTTCTATTACCATCAGACTGTTGAAAAACTTCTATTACCATCAGACTGTTGAACAGCTTCTATTACCATCAGACTGTTGAACAGCTTCTATCGCCATCAGACTGTTGAACAGCTTCTATTACCATCAGACTGTTGAACAGCTTCTATTACCATCAGACTGTTGAACACCTTCTATTACCATCAGACTGTTGAACAGCTTCTATCACCATCAGACTGTTGAACAGCTTCTATTACCATCAGACTGTTGAACAGCTTCTATTACCATCAGACTGTTGAACAGCTTCTATCACCATCAGACTGTTGAACAGCTTCTATCACCATCAGACTGTTGAACAGCTTCTATCACCATCAGACTGTTGAACACCTTCTATTACCATCAGACTGTTGAACAGCTTCTATCACCATCAGACTGTTGAACAGCTTCTATTACCATCAGACTGTTGAACAGCTTCTATTCCCATCAGACTGTTGAAGAGCTTCTATTACCATCAGACTGTTGAACAGCTTTTATTACCAGACCATCAGACTGTTGAACAGCTTCTATTAACATCAGACTGTTGAACAGCTTCTATTACCATCAGACTGTTGAACAGCTTCTATTACCAGACCATTAGACTGTTGAACAGCTTCTATTACCAGACCACCAGACTGTTGAACAGCTTCTATCACCATCAGACTGTTAAACAGCTCCTATTACCATCAGACTGTTGAACAGCTTCTATCACCACCAGACTGTTGAACAGCTTCTATTACCATCAGACTGTAGAACAGCTTCTATTACCATCAGACTGTTGAACAGCTTCTATTACCATCAGACTGTTGAACAGCTTCTATTACCATCAGACTGTTGAACAGCTTCTATTACCATCAGACTGTTGAACAGCTTCTATCACCATCAGACTGTTGAACAGCTTCTATCACCATCAGACTGTTGAACAGCTTCTATCACCATCAGACTGTTGAACAGCTTCTATTACCATCAGACTGTTGAACAGCTTCTATCACCATCAGACTGTTGAACAGCTTCTATTACCATCAGACTGTTGAACAGCTTCTATTACCATCAGACTGTTGAACAGCTTCTATTACCATCAGACTGTTGAACAGCTTCTATCACCATCAGACTGTTGAACAGCTTCTATCACCATCAGACTGTTGAACAGCTTCTATCACCATCAGACTGTTGAACAGCTTCTATTACCATCAGACTGTTGAACAGCTTCTATCACCATCAGACTGTTGAACAGCTTCTATTACCATCAGACTGTTGAACAGCTTCTATTACCATCAGACTGTTGAAAAACTTCTATTACCATCAGACTGTTGAACAGCTTCTATTACCATCAGACTGTTGAACAGCTTCTATCGCCATCAGACTGTTGAACAGCTTCTATTACCATCAGACTGTTGAACAGCTTCTATTACCATCAGACTGTTGAACAGCTTCTATTACCAGACCATCAGACTGTTGAACAGCTTCTATCACCATCAGACTGTTGAACAGCTTCTATTACCAGACCATCAGACTGTTGAACAGCTTCTGTCACCATCAGACTGTTAAACAGCTTCTTTTACCATCAGACTGTTGAACAGCTTCTATGACCATCAGACTGTTGAACAGCTTCTATCACCATCAGACTGTTGAACAGCTTCTATGACCATCAGACTGTTAAACAGCTTCTATTACCATCAGACTGTTGAACAGCTTCTATCACCATCAGACTGATGAACAGCTTCTATTACCATCAGACTGTTGAACAGCTTCTATTACCATCAGACTGTTGAACAGCTTCTATTACCATCAGACTGTTGAACAGCTTCTATTACCATCAGACTGTTGAACAGCTTCTATCACCATCAGACTGTTGAACAGCTTCTATTACCAGACCACCAGACTGTTGAACAGCTTCTATAACCATCAGATTGTTGAACAGCTTCTATCACCATCAGACTGTTGAACAGCTTCTATTACCATCAGACTGTTGAACAGCTTCTATCACCATCAGACTGTTGAACAGCTTCTATCACCATCAGACTGTTGAACAGCTTCTATTACCATCAGACTGTTGAACACCTTCTATTACCATCAGACTGTTGAACAGCTTCTATCACCATCAGACTGTTGAACAGCTTCTATTACCATCAGACTGTTGAACAGCTTCTATTACCATCAGACTGTTGAACAGCTTCTATCACCATCAGACTGTTGAACAGCTTCTATCACCATCAGACTGTTGAACAGCTTCTATCACCATCAGACTGTTGAACACCTTCTATTACCATCAGACTGTTGAACAGCTTCTATCACCATCAGACTGTTGAACAGCTTCTATTACCATCAGACTGTTGAACAGCTTCTATTCCCATCAGACTGTTGAACAGCTTCTATTACCATCAGACTGTTGAACAGCTTTTATTACCAGACCATCAGACTGTTGAACAGCTTCTATTACCATCAGACTGTTGAACAGCTTCTATTACCATCAGACTGTTGAACAGCTTCTATTACCAGACCATTAGACTGTTGAACAGCTTCTATTACCAGACCACCAGACTGTTGAACAGCTTCTATCACCATCAGACTGTTAAACAGCTCATATTACCATCAGACTGTTGAACAGCTTCTATCACCACCAGACTGTTGAACAGCTTCTATTACCATCAGACTGTAGAACAGCTTCTATTACCATCAGACTGTTGAACAGCTTCTATTACCATCAGACTGTTGAACAGCTTCTATTACCATCAGACTGTTGAACAGCTTCTATTACCATCAGACTGTTGAACAGCTTCTATCACCATCAGACTGTTGAACAGCTTCTATCACCATCAGACTGTTGAACAGCTTCTATCACCATCAGACTGTTGAACAGCTTCTATTACCATCAGACTGTTGAACAGCTTCTATCACCATCAGACTGTTGAACAGCTTCTATTACCATCAGACTGTTGAACAGCTTCTATTACCATCAGACTGTTGAAAAACTTCTATTACCATCAGACTGTTGAACAGCTTCTATTACCATCAGACTGTTGAACAGCTTCTATCACCATCAGACTGTTGAACAGCTTCTATTACCATCAGACTGTTGAACAGCTTCTATTACCATCCGACTGTTGAACAGCTTCTATCACCATCAGACTGTTGAACAGCTTCTATCACCATCAGACTGTTGAACAGCTTCTATTACCATCAGACTGTTGAACAGCTTCTATCGCCATCAGACTGTTGAACAGCTTCTATTACCATCAGACTGTTGAACAGCTTCTATTACCATCAGACTGTTGAACAGCTTCTATTACCAGACCATCAGACTGTTGAACAGCTTCTATTGCCATCAGACCGTTGAACAGCTTCTATCACCATCAGACTGTTGAACAGCTTCTATTACCATCAGACTGTTGAACAGCTTCTATCACCATCAGACTGTTGAACAGCTTCTATGACCATCAGACTGTTGAACAGCTTCTATCACCATCAGACTGTTGAACAGCTTCTATTACCATCAGACTGTTGAACAGCTTTTATTACCATCAGACTGTTGAACAGCTTCTATCACCATCAGACTGTTGAACAGCTTCTATTACCATCAGACTGTTGAACAGCTTCTATCACCATCAGACTGTTGAACAGCTTCTATTACCAGACCACCAGACTGTTGAACAGCTTCTATTACCATCAGATTGTTGAACAGCTTCTATCACCATCAGACTGTTGAACAGCTTCTATTACCATCAGACTGTTGAACAGCTTCTATTACCATCAGACTGTTGAACAGCTTCTATGACCATCAGACTGTTGAACAGCTTCTATCACCATCAGACTGTTGAACAGCTTCTATGACCATCAGACTGTTAAACAGCTTCTATTACCATCAGACTGTTGAACAGCTTCTATCACCATCAGACTGATGAACAGCTTCTATTACCATCAGACTGTTGAACAGCTTCTATTACCATCAGACTGTTGAACAGCTTCTATTACCATCAGACTGTTGAACAGCTTCTATTACCATCAGACTGTTGAACAGCTTCTATCACCATCAGACTGTTGAACAGCTTCTATTACCAGACCACCAGACTGTTGAACAGCTTCTATTACCATCAGATTGTTGAACAGCTTCTATCACCATCAGACTGTTGAACAGCTTCTATTACCATCAGACTGTTGAACAGCTTCTATCACCATCAGACTGTTGAACAGCTTCTATCACCATCAGACTGTTGAACAGCTTCTATTACCATCAGACTGTTGAACACCTTCTATTACCATCAGACTGTTGAACAGCTTCTATCACCATCAGACTGTTGAACAGCTTCTATTACCATCAGACTGTTGAACAGCTTCTATTACCATCAGACTGTTGAACAGCTTCTATCACCATCAGACTGTTGAACAGCTTCTATCACCATCAGACTGTTGAACAGCTTCTATCACCATCAGACTGTTGAACACCTTCTATTACCATCAGACTGTTGAACAGCTTCTATCACCATCAGACTGTTGAACAGCTTCTATTACCATCAGACTGTTGAACAGCTTCTATTCCCATCAGACTGTTGAAGAGCTTCTATTACCATCAGACTGTTGAACAGCTTTTATTACCAGACCATCAGACTGTTGAACAGCTTCTATTACCATCAGACTGTTGAACAGCTTCTATTACCATCAGACTGTTGAACAGCTTCTATTACCAGACCATTAGACTGTTGAACAGCTTCTATTACCAGACCACCAGACTGTTGAACAGCTTCTATCACCATCAGACTGTTAAACAGCTCCTATTACCATCAGACTGTTGAACAGCTTCTATCACCACCAGACTGTTGAACAGCTTCTATTACCATCAGACTGTAGAACAGCTTCTATTACCATCAGACTGTTGAACAGCTTCTATTACCATCAGACTGTTGAACAGCTTCTATTACCATCAGACTGTTGAACAGCTTCTATTACCATCAGACTGTTGAACAGCTTCTATCACCATCAGACTGTTGAACAGCTTCTATCACCATCAGACTGTTGAACAGCTTCTATCACCATCAGACTGTTGAACAGCTTCTATTACCATCAGACTGTTGAACAGCTTCTATCACCATCAGACTGTTGAACAGCTTCTATTACCATCAGACTGTTGAACAGCTTCTATTACCATCAGACTGTTGAAAAACTTCTATTACCATCAGACTGTTGAACAGCTTCTATTACCATCAGACTGTTGAACAGCTTCTATCGCCATCAGACTGTTGAACAGCTTCTATTACCATCAGACTGTTGAACAGCTTCTATTACCATCAGACTGTTGAACAGCTTCTATTACCAGACCATCAGACCGTTGAACAGCTTCTATCACCATCAGACTGTTGAACAGCTTCTATTACCATCAGACTGTTGAACAGCTTCTATCACCATCAGACTGTTGAACAGCTTCTATGACCATCAGACTGTTGAACAGCTTCTATCACCATCAGACTGTTGAACAGCTTCTATTACCATCAGACTGTTGAACAGCTTTTATTACCATCAGACTGTTGAACAGCTTCTATCACCATCAGACTGTTGAACAGCTTCTATTACCATCAGACTGTTGAACAGCTTCTATCACCATCAGACTGTTGAACAGCTTCTATTACCAGACCACCAGACTGTTGAACAGCTTCTATTACCATCAGATTGTTGAACAGCTTCTATCACCATCAGACTGTTGAACAGCTTCTATTACCATCAGACTGTTGAACAGCTTCTATTACCATCAGACTGTTGAACAGCTTCTATCACCATCAGACTGTTGAACAGCTTCTATTACCATCAGACTGTTGAACACCTTCTATTACCATCAGACTGTTGAACAGCTTATATCACCATCAGACTGTTGAACAGCTTCTATTACCATCAGACTGTTGAACACCTTCTATAACCATCAGACTGTTGAACAGCTTCTATCACCATCAGACTGTTGAACAGCTTCTATTACCAGACCATCAGACTGTTGAACAGCTTCTGTCACCATCAGACTGTTGAACAGCTTCTATGACCATCAGACTGTTAAACAGCTTCTATCACCATCAGACTGTTAAACAGCTTCTATTACCATCAGACTGTTGAACAGCTTCTATCACCATCAGACTGTTGAACAGCTTCTATCACCATCAGACTGTTAAACAGCTTCTATTACCATCAGACTGTTGAACAGCTTCTATTCCCATCAGACTGTTGAAGAGCTTCTATTACCATCAGACTGTTGAACAGCTTTTATTACCAGACCATCAGACTGTTGAACAGCTTCTATTACCATCAGACTGTTGAACAGCTTCTATTACCATCAGACTGTTGAACAGCTTCTATTACCAGACCATCAGACTGTTGAACAGCTTCTATTACCAGACCACCAGACTGTTGAACAGCTTCTATCACCATCAGACTGTTAAACAGCTCCTATTACCATCAGACTGTTGAACAGCTTCTATCACCACCAGACTGTTGAACAGCTTCTATTACCATCAGACTGTAGAACAGCTTCTATTACCATCAGACTGTTGAACAGCTTCTATTACCATCAGACTGTTGAACAGCTTCTATTACCATCAGACTGTTGAACAGCTTCTATTACCATCAGACTGTTGAACAGCTTCTATCACCATCAGACTGTTGAACAGCTTCTATTACCATCAGACTGTTGAACAGCTTCTATTACCATCAGACTGTTGAACAGCTTCTATTACCAGACCATCAGACTGTTGAACAGCTTCTATTGCCATCAGACTGTTGAACAGCTTCTATTATCATCAGACTGTTGAACAGCTTCTATGACCATCAGACTGTTGAACAGCTTCTATCACCATCAGACTGTTGAACAGCTTCTATTACCATCAGACTGTTGAACAGCTTCTATCACCATCAGACTGTTGAACAGCTTCTATGACCATCAGACTGTTGAACAGCTTCTATTACCATCAGACTGTTGAACAGCTTCTATTACCATCAGACTGTTGAACAGCTTCTATCACCATCAGACTGTTGAACAGCTTCTATGACCATCAGACTGTTGAACAGCTTCTATTACCATCAGACTGTTGAACAGCTTCTATTACCAGACCATCAGACTGTTGAACAGCTTCTGTCACCATCAGACTGTTGAACAGCTTCTATGACCATCAGACTGTTAAACAGCTTCTATCACCATCAGACTGTTAAACAGCTTCTATTACCATCAGACTGTTGAACAGCTTCTATCACCATCAGACTGTTGAACAGCTTCTATCACCATCAGACTGTTAAACAGCTTCTATTACCATCAGACTGTTGAACAGCTTCTATTCCCATCAGACTGTTGAAGAGCTTCTATTACCATCAGACTGTTGAACAGCTTTTATTACCAGACCATCAGACTGTTGAACAGCTTCTATTACCATCAGACTGTTGAACAGCTTCTATTACCATCAGACTGTTGAACAGCTTCTATTACCAGACCATCAGACTGTTGAACAGCTTCTATTACCAGACCACCAGACTGTTGAACAGCTTCTATCACCATCAGACTGTTAAACAGCTCCTATTACCATCAGACTGTTGAACAGCTTCTATCACCACCAGACTGTTGAACAGCTTCTATTACCATCAGACTGTTGAACAGCTTCTATGACCATCAGACTGTAGAACAGCTTCTATTACCATCAGACTGTTGAACAGCTTCTATTACCATCAGACTGTTGAACAGCTTCTATTACCATCAGACTGTTGAACAGCTTCTATTACCATCAGACTGTTGAACAGCTTCTATCACCATCAGACTGTTGAACAGCTTCTATCACCATCAGACTGTTGAACAGCTTCTATCACCATCAGACTGTTGAACAGCTTCTATTACCATCAGACTGTTGAACAGCTTCTATTACCATCAGACTGTTGAACAGCTTCTATTACCATCAGACTGTTGAACAGCTTCTATTACCATCAGACTGTTGAACAGCTTCTATTACCATCAGACTGTTGAACAGCTTCTATTACCATCAGACTGTTGAACAGCTTCTATCACCATCAGACTGTTGAACAGCTTCTATTACCATCAGACTGTTGAACAGCTTCTATTACCATCAGACTGTTGAACAGCTTATATTACCAGACCATCAGACTGTTGAACAGCTTCTATTGCCATCAGACTGTTGAACAGCTTCTATTATCATCAGACTGTTGAACAGCTTCTATCACCATCAGACTGTTGAACAGCTTCTATGACCATCAGACTGTTGAACAGCTTCTATCACCATCAGACTGTTGAACAGCTTCTATTACCATCAGACTGTTGAACAGCTTCTATCACCATCAGACTGTTGAACAGCTTCTATGACCATCAGACTGTTGAACAGCTTCTATTACCATCAGACTGTTGAACAGCTTCTATCACCATCAGACTGTTGAACAGCTTCTATGACCATCAGACTGTTGAACAGCTTCTATTACCATCAGACTGTTGAACAGCTTCTATCACCATCAGACTGTTGAACAGCTTCTATCACCATCAGACTGTTGAACAGCTTCTATGACCATCAGACTGTTGAACAGCTTCTATTACCATCAGACTGTTGAACAGCTTCTATCACCATCAGACTGTTGAACAGCTTCTATCACCATCAGACTGTTGAACAGCTTCTATCACCATCAGACTGTTGAACAGCTTCTATTACCATCAGACTGTTGAACAGCTTCTATCACCATCAGACTGTTGAACAGCTTCTATTACCATCAGACTGTTGAACAGCTTCTATTACCATCAGACTGTTGAACAGCTTCTATTACCAGACCATCAGACTGTTGAACAGCTTCTATTGCCATCAGACTGTTGAACAGCTTCTATTATCATCAGACTGTTGAACAGCTTCTATTACCATCAGACTGTTGAACAGCTTCTATCACCATCAGACTGTTGAACAGCTTCTATCACCATCAGACTGTTGAACAGCTTCTATCACCATCAGACTGTTGAACAGCTTCTATCACCATCAGACTGTTGAACAGCTTCTATCACCATCAGACTGTTGAACAGCTTCTATTACCATCAGACTGTTGAACAGCTTCTGTCACCATCAGACTGTTGAACAGCTTCTATCACCATCAGACTGTTGAACAGCTTCTATTACCATCAGACTTTTGAACAGCTTCTATCACCATCAGACTGTTGAACAGCTTCTATTACCATCAGACTGTTGAACAGCTTCTATCACCATCAGACTGTTGAACAGCTTCTATTACCATCAGACTGTTGAACAGCTTCTATTACCATCAGACTGTTGAACAGCTTCTATTACCATCAGACTGTTGAACAGCTTCTATTACCATCAGACTGTTGAACAGCTTCTATTACCATCAGACTGTTGAACAGCTTCTATTACCATCAGACTGTTGAACAGCTTCTGTTATCAGACCATCAGACTGTTGAACAGCTTCTGTTATCAGACCATATCATTCTTAGTATTTCTTGTGTAATTTCATCCGATGCATAGATAGTCATTTGGATTATTGGTACAGTTTAATTTGGATTCTTAATTGTATTTGTTCTGACAATCTTGATTTCTGGATTAAAACGTTTTAATTATTTGTATATTTGTTTGCTATTCTACTACACTGTTGGAGTTAACACAATCATTTGGCCAAATAACATCTGCTAAACTGTTTATGCGACCAATACACTTTGATTTGATTCCCATTGCTGCTGAATTCAAGTAAATCCAAAGAGACTGTTTGTGTGAAATTGTGTTGTTACAAGCATAGTGTCCATTTGCAAAATATTTTGACAAAACATCTGGAATCTAACCGACTTAGCATTGTCTCTTTTCCTTAACCCTGCTCATGTATTTACAAATTACCATACTTTAACAGGTGACCAATCTAATTCATGGTACGGGACATGGATATGTCTGAATCGGTTAACCATTCAGTCGTCTCTTCATGCCAAGGTGATGCTAATTGATAATTTGAAGGAAGTGAAGGAAGTGAAGGGAGAGGCTAATTGCTAATTTGAAGGAAGTGAAGGAAAATGATATTTGCTAATTAGAAGGAAGGAAGTGAGAGGAGATGCTAATTGCTAATTTGAAGGAAGGAAGGAAGTGAAGGGAGAGGCTAATTGCTAATTTGAAGGAAGGAAGTGAAGGGAGAGGCTAATTGCTAATTTGAAGGAAGGAAATGAAGGGAGAGGCTAATTGCTAATTTGAAGGAAGGAAGTGAAGGGAGAGGCTAATTGCTAATTTGAAGGAAGGTAGTGAAGGGAGAGGCTAATTGCTAATTTGACGGAAGGAAGTGAGAGGCTAATTGCTAATTTGAAGGAAGGAAGTGAAGAGGCTAATTGTTAATGGACCGGCATATGATTGTAAATGATAGATGCAAATGACTGCCTTTCATTATTTCCTGGTTGAGCTCAATATATAGAGGGGACATTTTGAACCCCCCCCCCCCTTAATGGTTTGTTCTTCATCCAATAACACCTGCTCCATGTTCAGTAGGTAAACATAGCAGGTAGAAATGTCACGAATAGAGTGGACTTGATTCCCTATTCAATTCAATTAGTTTGTTCTACATAACACAGGCTGGTATTATATAGTGTCTATCACTGTAATAGCCCATGTTGATAATTGTTCTGTTGAAACCAATGCAGCATTACAACACAACCCCCCTGCCATTATACTACACACACACAGACCACACACACACACACACACACACCCTGCCATTATACTCGACTGACTCCTGCCTCAGTTTAATTATTCAGGGCTATTAGCCTTTCAATCCGTCATTGACACTGAGCTGTGTGTGTGTGTGTGTGTGTGTGTGTGTGTGTGTGTGTGTGTGTGTGTGTGTGTGTGTGTGTGTGTGTGTGTGTGTGTGTGTGTGTGTGTGTGTGCGTGCGTGCGTGTGTGTGTGTGTGTGTGTGTCGTATAATGGCAGTGTGTGTGTGTGTGCGTGCGTGCGTGCGTGCGTGCGTGCGTGCGTGCGTGCGTGCGTGCGTGCGTGTGTGTGTGTGTGTGTCTAGGAGATTGTACCACAGCGGTGTTACTCCAGGAGACCCTCTCAGGAACACAGCAGCAGCTCCGCTCTACATGTACAGGTGCTCTCTGCCTGCCACTAGAAATCACAGACAGCCTTTTTAGTGCAACTGGTTCTACTCAGGCACAGATACATTAGCCTGGTCTCAGAGGGGAGGTAGGGGGTTTTAGTTGTACACCGCCTCAGGTTTAAAAAAATAAAAAGAGTACAGCTTGTCATCGTCTTGGCAACCGGGCGGGACGTAAAAATAAAAGGAGATTCTCTGTAGCCTTCAGAACGGCTACAGAGAGATACAGGGTTGGAGGACAAAAGATACAATTCATTCTCTTGTGGACAGACCCACTTAGGATGGTATCGTAGCGTATGTAAAACAGACCGTTTTCCCGATTTCACATTGTTTTTTTCATCACTGGTCATTTGGACAGATCCCTGATTTCGCAGGTGTTTCGAATTTCCTAAGGTGAGGGGACATTTGGCCTATGCTGAGAGTTTCCATTTACTTTCCTATGTGTTTTATATACACTGAGTGTACAACAACCTGCCCTTTCCATGACATAGACTGACCAGGTGAATCCAGGTGAAAGCTATGATCCCTTATTGATGTCACTTGTTAAATCCACTTCAATCAGTGTAGATGAAGGGGAGGAGACTTGTTAAATCCACTTCAGTCAGTGTAGATGAAGGGGAGGAGACTTGTTAAATCCACTTCAATCAGTGTAGATGAAGGGGAGGAGACTTGTTAAATCCACTTCAATCAGTGTAGATGAAGGGGAGGAGACTTGTTAAATCCACTTCAATCAGTGTAGATGAAGGGGAGGAGACTTGTTAAATCCACTTCAATCAGTGTAGATGAAGGGGAGGAGACTTGTTAAATCCACTTCAGTCAGTGTAGATGAAGGGGAGGAGACGGGTTAAATAAGTATTTTTTAAGCCTTGAGACAACTGGGACATGGATTGCATGTGTGTGCCGTTCAGAGGGTGAATGGGCAAGACAATATATATATATATATATATATATTTTTTTTTTTTAATGTAACCTTTATTTTAACTAGGCAAGTTAGTTAAGAACAAATTCTTATTTACAATGACTGCCTACCCCGGCCAAACTCGGACAGCGCTGGGCCAATCACGGCCTACCCTGGCCAAACTCGGACAGCGCTGGGCCAGTTTTGCGCCCCCCTATCCACATTGACGGGACAGTAGTGGAGAAGGTGGAAGGTTTTAAGTTCCTCGGCGTACACATCACGGACAAACTGAATTGGTCCACCCACACAGACAGCGTGGTGAAGAAGGTGCAGCAGTGCCTCTTCAACCTCAGGAGGCTGAAGAAATTTGGCTTGTCACCAAAAACACTCACAAACTTTTACAGATGCACAATCGAGTGCATCCTGTCGGGCTGTATCACCGCCTGGTACGGCAACTGCTCCGCCCACAACCGCAAGGCTCTCCAGAGGGTAGTGAGGTCTGCACTACGCATCACCGGGGGCAAACTACCTGCCCTCCAGGACACCTACAGCACCCGATGTCACAGGAAGGCAAAAAAGATCATCAAGGACAACAACCACCCGAGCCACTGCCTGTTCACCCCGCTATCATCCAGAAGGTGAGGTCAGTACAGGTGCATCAAAGCAGGGACCGAGAGACTGAAAAACAGCTTCTATCTCAAGGCCATCAGACTGTTAAACAGCCACCACTAACATTGAGTGGCTGCTGCCAACATACTGACTCAAAACTCTAGCCACTTTAATAATTACAAATTGTATGTAATAAATGTATCACGAGCCACTTTAAACAATGCCACTTAATATAATGTTTATATACCCTACATTAGTCATCTCATATGTATATACTGTACTCTATACCATCTACTGCATCTTGCCTATGCCGTTCGGCCATCACTTATCAATATATATTTTAATGTACATATTCTTATTAATTCCTTTATACTTGTGTGTATAAGGTAGCTGGTGTGAAATTGTTCGGTTAGATTACTTGTTAGATATTACTGCACTGTCGGAACTAGAAGCACAAGCATTTCGCTGCACTCGCATTAACATCTGCTAACCATGTGTATGTGACAAAAAGAATTTGACTTGATTTTGAAATCCCAATCACAGCCGGACGTGATACAGCCTGGATTTGAACCAGGGACCTTAGTGACACCTCTTGGTACAGAGATGCAGTGCCTTAGACCGCAGCGCCACTTGGGATTTAAGTGCCTTTGTACAGGATATAGTAGTAGGTGCCAGACAGTGGGATGGAGTTTTTGGCAATAACAAAGAGAGTTCCAAACCTTTAACCTAACAGTTCATTTTCAGTTGTTTTCCTCTCCACACAGTTCTAGCAAAATTCTTGCTTGACAAATGGCTATGTTTCAAAATAATCCATTTTTTGGGGGGGTTTCTTGGAGTGGATCGACACACAGTATAGGTACAAGCAGCAGGGTTAATGTCATCACCGGTGTTATTTTTCTGCATCTTTCCAATAAATATGGTCTCCGTCAGTTCACTTTCTCCTCTCACACGACCATTGTCCATTGTGCTCTCTCGCTCTCTCACGTCTCGTTGGGCCTCCTAAACATACGCTACACACTTTGATGGATCGGTTATGAAATTAGGAGCTTTCAGAATATCCCTAAGACACCAACATGTCTCCAACATCGCCCCCCCCCCTCCCCACAGCCACCCAGAGACCTTCTGACGCTGGTGCCACTGAGTAGTATGGCGAACAACCACGGCCCTGTGTGTATACGTGTGTGTGGGCTGTGACTGGGGAGTAGCATTAATAGACAGTGAGAGCTGTAGTGCAATGGTACTGGATCCATGGCAGCTGCTTTGTTCAATGTTTCATAGTGTACACATACACTCACACAAACACACACACTAGAGCCACAGCTGCACTCCAAATGAGAGTTAATATTGAAGGGGGCCGCGCACCCTGGGTCTTCCTTGTCACATGGTCTGAGTGTCAAGCCCGTGTCAGCTTCAACTTCCACTTCCATGTGACACTAGCTCAGAGGACAGTGGGTTTCACCCTCTCCTCTCCTCTCCTCTCCTCTCCTCTCCTCTCCTCTCCTCTCCTCTCCTCTCCTCTCCTCTCCTCTCCTCTCCTCTCCTCCCTTTTCCATTTCATTCCATCCTTTCCTCTTCTCTCCTAACCTCTCCTTTCCTTCCGCATTAAGAAGGAAAGAAATTCCACAAATTAACAAGGCACACCTGTTAATTGACATGTATTCCAGGTGACTACCTCATGAAACTGGTTGAGAGAATGCCAAGAGTGTGCAAATCTGTCATCAAGGCAAAGAGTGGCTACGTTGAAGAATCTAAAACATATTTGTTTAACACTTTTTTGATTACTACATGATTCCATATGTGTTATTTCATAGTTTTGATGTCTCAACTATTATTCTACAATGTAGAAAATAGTTTTTTTTTAATAAAAAAAACCTTAAATGAGTAGGTGTGTCCAAACTTTTGACTGGCACTGTACATATATAAATGAATATCTAGTCAAGAGGTGCCCTTGAGTGTCTGTTTTGATTCTGTTTGTGTGGGTTAGACACATTAACATCTTATAACACACACACACACACACACACACACACACACACACACACACACACACACACACACACACACACACACACACACACACACACACACACACACACATACACAGGCTGAGATGGCCACCCATGCACACATACACACGCACACACACACACAAACAGGCTGAGATGACCACACACACACACACACACACACACACACACACACACACACACACACACACACACACACACACACACACACACACACACACACACACATACACACAACCCCATCCCAACTCGTCCCCACAAACACACACTAGTTGAGTATGATGTGAAGTGCCCTGTCTGTGGCGGTGCAGCTGTATAAAGAAAACAGCTGCTGAAATGTCCCCCACGCTCCCAGTGTCTCCTGCAATCTATCAGCCAGAACACAGTGGCTATCTCAGCCTGTTTGTGTGTGTGTGTGTGTGTGTGTGTGTGTGTGTGTGTGTGTGTGTGTGTGTGTGTGTGTGTGTGTGTGTGTGTGTGTGTGTGTGTGCATGGGTGGCCATCTCAGCCTGTTTGTGTGAGTGTGTGTGTGTGTGTGTGTGTGTGTGTGTGTGTGTGTGCATGGGTGGCCATCTCAGCCTGTTTGTGTGAGTGTGAGTGTGAGTGTGAGTGTGTGTGTGTGTGTGTGTGCGCGTGTGTGTGTGTGTGTGTGTGTGTGTGTGTGTGTGTGTGTGTGTGTGTGTGTGTGTGTGTGTGTGTGTGTGTGTGTGTGTGTGTGTGTGTGTGTGTGTGTGCATGGGTGCATGGGTGGCCATCTCAGCCTGTGTGTGTGCGTGTGTCCATCCCAGCCTTTTGAATCATAGCACTGATGCTGGAACAAAGACATCTGCAGGATGGCCCGGACACAAAACCCTCTCACACTGTGAAGGCATATGCTAAATCCTGTCCTCTTCCAACCTGCAGTATAGCATAGCAACAACTGGAGTACAGCAGCTGGGTAATGTTGATGTGAAGCTAATCTCAGAGTCTGTTAACATTGAGGAAGGTGAAGCTAATCTCAGTCTGTTTTCATTGAGGAAGGTGAAGCTAATCTCAGAGTCTGTTTACATTGAGGAAGGTGAAGCTAATCTCAGAGTCTGTTTACATTGAGGAAGGTGAAGCTAATCTCAGAGTCTGTTAACATTGAGGAAGGTGAAGCTGATCTCAGAGTCTGTTTTCATTGAGGAAGGTGAAGCTGATCTCAGAGTCTGTTTTCATTGAGGAAGGTGAAGCTAATCTCAGAGTCTGTTTACATTGAGGAAGGTGAAGCTGATCTCAGTTTGTTTACATTGAGGAAGGTGAAGCTAACATCAGAGTCTGTTAACATTGGGGAAGCTGAAGCTAGCTCTGATATTGCGAACATTTGCGATCCAGGTAGTCAGATGTCTGCCCTACCTACACAAACAAACGATTTGTATTATGTATTTTTATATTTAACCTGTTTTTTAACTAGGCGAGTAGTTTAAGAACAAAGTCTTATTTATAATGACGGCCTACACCAGCCAAACCCTAACCAGGACGACGCAGGGCCAATTGTTGCGCCGCCTCACGGCCGGTTGTGATACAGCCCGGGATCAAACCAGGTTCTGTATTGACGCCCTTTAGCACTGCGATGCAGTGTCTTAGACCGCTGCGCCACTCGGTAGGATATCTTCATTCATCTAGGATTTATAGACCTAGAAACACAGAGATACAATAGGCAGAAATATCAACTATGAATATACATGATGAATGTAAGATGTACTTTTTTGGTAGCTGATTAATAGACAACTTTTTCAAGTCAAATTTGTTCTCATTCAGTACTGTTTGGATCTGCCTGACTAAAACACAGCCAGCTACATATTTTATTATGTTTTGGCTATAAAACTATAGTTTGTTAACAAGACATTTGTAATCGGCTCTAAGTAAAATAAGTGGGCTCAGCCATTGAAATGAATGTATTGTGCGTTCAATGCTCCTGGAAGGATTATGTACTGTATGTTTTGCACCTACTCATAGAAGATCTTTTGGGCCACCCTGGATTAAGCCTCATATCCAATATGCCTTCCATAATACCATTTGATGGAGGTTAAATCACAGGAAATATTTAGAAAAATTGTGTACAACACTCATGCACGTAAAGACCCTTTACACAATATAATTAGTTGTTGTCACGACTTCCTCCGAAGTCGGTCCCTCTCCTTGTTCGGTCGACGTCACCGGTCTTCTAGCCATCGCCGATCCACCTTTCATTTTCCATTTGTTTTGTCTTGTCTTCTCACACACCTGGTTTCAATTCCATCATTACATGTTGTGTATTTAACCCTCTGTTTTCGCCCCCATGTCCTTGTCCAGAATTGTTTATTGTAAGTGCTTGTGCACGTTATGCTGGTGTGCAACGGGTTTTGTAACTATTGTATTGTTTACGGTGATTTTATTATTAAAATACGCCGTTGTAACACAGTTTTCGCTGCGCCTGACTTCTCTGCCGCCTGTACGCCCCCCTTACAATTGTTGCAAACTTCCCGCAAGTTTTTGGGAAAATGTTCTGCAAAAGAACCACAAAATGTTGCCCGAAGTTTGCAGATGTTTGTCACTGGTGGTGAGTTTGTGGCAAACCTTTGGCAACAATAATATTTATTGCCACTAGTGGCAAAACAGTTCACCAGAAGTTGTTTCTGGTGAACACATGAGTTCTAAGACCAGTAACCATTGACGACCAGTCAGGGAGAAAATACAATTCAGTTGGAAATGGAAACCAAGCGATCTACCTACCAAAGTTTTCCAGTGAGTGTCTAACTTAATGATATAACTTCCTAATAAACTTTAAATTGTGTTAACTAATTGATGCCTTGTTAGCAATTACTACATCATTTGTTTTAATAGTATTTATACAAGGCAGATTGTTTCCTTCAGGGCTGGCTCTACAGGGTGGCAAAGTCAGGCATGGACCCCCCCCCCCCCCGATAGAATTTGTGCCCGTCAAGTTTTATTTACCCATAAAAACAGCAAATGGTATATAAATTACCCTGCCTTGTTTTACCAATGTAGCGCTGCCGAGCCTGTGCTCTTAAGATCTGAGGAAGGGTGAGGGAAGGAAAAAAAAAACATATTAGTACATAACATACATATTAGTAGTTCAAATCAAAAAATGCATTCTGATTGGACACCTAGCCAATTAATGTCATAAGGTACCGCCTTCATTTTCTTGTTTAGGAAGCTCATTGGTTCCCGGGGTGTTTTTTTTTCTCTCACAGAGAAGGGAAAGAGTTGTGCAGACAGCTACAGCTAATAATAGGCTAGCTAGTAGCTAGTAGCTTCGTTACGTTTTGGTAGTAGCATGCTGAATAATTATAGCTAGTTGGCTAAGCTGTGATCAGCATGGATATCCCAAAATGTTTTGGGCAGTGCCCCAGTCACTAGCATCTAACGACCTTTTGGATCTGACCAAAAAACGGAACCAGTGGAAGCAGAGTTTATTGTGGCACGCACATTCTTGCAAAGTGAAATTTCAATCATTATTCAAGGATACGGCAAGCCATTGTCAGCAATGCCGACAGTGTTGTTGGCAATGAAACACGATTAACATTTTTTGTGGGGCGTCTACAGAAATGTTAGAAAATGTGTTCTGCACCTTGAAGGGGCAATGTAGCTCTGTTGGAGTTACTTTTGTGGATAACTTTGACACCTTTAGGAAACAGAACATTTGCTGCAAAGAGGACGAGGTCCATCCAAATCATCTTGGTGCCGGGACCCTGTCCTCACATTTCAAGGGCTGAGCTGAGACGTTAACTTATCAACTCCCCCATGTCCCGCTTATTTGTTCATCGACTCTTGTTTCAGAGATTATACTTTCAAACAGGTGGCTGAAGCAAAATTATTATTAAAAGCATCACATTTCCATTTTAGTCTAGAATGGGAGCAGAGGCTGTTATAACGTTCTGTAGCAACGAGGGTGTGGAGTTTGGTTTCAAAGATTTGATCACATTCCAGAAGTTGATACCACTTTCCACACTCTGATACACAACTCAAGAAATATGTTGATGTAGCTTTTTCTCAACAGGGATAGACATCTACTTCTCAGATGTCTGAAGGACTGAAGGACTGCCAATCAGACGTAGAATCAGTCTGTCTAGCCTTAGCTCAAGCTACATTTCTTTCCTGTAATTTCTCAGACAATTCGTGTGTAAACCAAGGATTATATCAGTCTTTTACCGTCAGTTTTTTATGTATGGAGCATGTTTATCTGTAACATAGTTGAACAGGTAAATAAAACAAATAATGGCCTGATCCGAGTCAGTGAATGTTGACCCCCCAGTCACTCAATCCCAGCTCAGACCAAAACATTTTGCTCATTAAAATTCCCAAAATGTCTCTTTGTAATAATACGTGAGCGAGATATAGGTAGTTTAACATTTGTTTTGCAGCCAACGGGACAATAGTCACTGAACTCATTGGTAAATATCTCATTGGCTGTAAACTTATGAGGGGCATTTGTTAGCATAATATCTAATAGAGTATATTTTTCAGGGTGTTTAAAGTTGGGGTTGGTTTAGTTATCAGCTGAGTTACATTTTCGCTCAGTACAAATATCTTTCAACCCATCAGATATTGGCATCAACCAATCCAGATTCATATCACCACTATCAGTAATTCCGATTGAGCATAGTTAGACAGCAGGTCAGACAATTTGCTAACAACACATATGGAAGCTGAGGGAGGGCAATAAATCCCTACTTGTGTCAGATAGGCATTTTTTACCAAGTTCCACATTGTGGACTAGACATTGAAATTTCTTATTGACTAGCCAGATACACATCAGAGTCCGTCATAGACTTCTTTAGCCAAGATTCAGTTACAACAGGAATTTCCACGTTGGTTTGAGAAGCAAGAGTTACAATTAAAAAGCATTTTTGAAATCAAACAGGATTTCAGATCAGACGGATATTCTAATACAAACAAGCCATGCTCAACAAGTAGCTCCCTTCTAGAAAATACCTTGAGGCTTGAATTAGAATAGATACAAGATTACAACTGAAACATTAGGCCTATGCCTCTAACTATGCTCAGGTAACCCCTTATTTGAAAATAGCATAGGGACATTTTTACCAAGTCCGAATTGGCATTGATACAAGACTGTCTAGAACTGTACCAATGGGCCGATGCAGATAGATAGATAGATAGAGAGAGAGAGAGAGAGAGATAGAGAGAGAGAGAGAGAGAGAGAGAGAGAGAGAGAGAGAGAGAGAGAGAGAGAGAGAGAGAGAGAGAGAGAGAGAGAGAGAGAGAGAGAGAGAGAGAGAGAGAGAGAGAGAGAGAGAGAGAGAGAGAGAGAGAGAGAGAGAGAGAGAGAGAGAGAGAGAGAGAGAGAGAGAGAGAGAGAGAGAGAGAGAGAGAGAGAGAGAGTCATCGATGAGAGTCATCGATGGCTAATTGTTGCGAGCCTGCAGTATGATGATATTGCTGATAATGTATGCTTGGGATTACCTAAGCGGGACTTGGGGTGTTGATAAGTCTCAGCTCAGCCTTGAAATGCGAGGACAGGATCCAGGCACCAAGATGACTTGGATGGACCTCGTCCTTCTTGTAAAATAAAAAACTGTGAAGGACCTCGGCGTTACTCTGGACCCTGATCTCTCTTTTGACGAACATATCAAAAATATTTCAAGAGCAGCATTTTTCCCCATCTTCGTAGCATTGCAAATATGTGTAATTTTTGGGCACCACATTATGCAGAAAAGCGAATCCATGATTTTGCCACCTCAATATTAGACTACTGCAATGCTCTACTCTCTGGCTACCTGGATAAGGCACTAAATAAACTTTAGCTAATGCTAAATACAGCTGCTAGAATCTTGACTAAAACCCCCAAAATGCAATCATATTACTCCAGTGCTAGCTTCCTTTTTAATGCTAGTCCTCATTTCAAGGCTTTACTGCTATGGTAACTCATGCAGCATTACATGGACTTGCTCCTACATGTAACTATCTCTCTGATTTGGTCCTGACGTACGTACTGTAGCTACGTCTACACTACGGTCACAAGATGCAGGCATTCCTTATTGTTCCTAGAATTTCTAAGCAAACAGCTGGAGGTAAGGCTTTCTCCTATAGAGCTCCATTTTGATGTCACTGACGTGATCTTCCTGTCCGGTTTTGCACCACGTTCGGCTTGTGCAGTGGGGGAGATCTTGATGGGCAATACTCGGTCTTGTCTCAGGGTAATAAGTTAGTGGATCTGTTGAAATCCCTTTTGGCGGTGTGTTCTGGCTGTGCTTTGGCAGAGTGGGTGGGGTTATCTCCTGCCTTGTTGTCCATGTCCGGGGCCACAGTGTCCTCCGATCCCCCTGTCTCCAGTATCTATGCTGCAATAGTCTATTTGCTGGGCGGCTAGGGTCAGTCTATCCAATCTGGTGTAATTATCCTGTCTTATCTGGTGTCCTGTGTGATCTTAGGTATGCTCCCTCTAATTCTCCAATCTCTCTCCCCCCCAGAGGACCTGAGCCCTAGTACCATGCCAATACTGAACAGGAATACTGAGCAGGATCACTGCATACAATACTGAACAGGATCACTGCATACCATACTGAACAGGATCACTGCATACAATACTGAACAGGATCACTGCATACAATACTGAACAGGATCACTGAACAGGATCACTGAACAGGATCACTGCATACAGTACTGAACAGGATCACTGCACAGGATCACTGCATACAATACTGAACAGGATCACTGCACAGGATCACTGCATACAATACTGAACAGGATCACTGCACAGGATCACTGCATACAATACTGAACAGGATCACTGCATACCATACTGAACAGGATCACTGCATACAGTACTGAACAGGATCACTGCATACAATACTGAACAGGATCACTGCATACCATACTGAACAGGATCACTGCATACAGTACTGAACAGGATCACTGCATACAATACTGAACAGGATCACTGCATACAATACTCAACAGGATCACTGCATACCATACTGAACAGGATCACTGCATACAATACTGAGCAGGATCACTGCATACCATACTGAACAGGATCACTGAACAGGATCACTGCATACAATACTGAACAGGATCACTGCATACAATACTGAACAGGATCACTGAACAGGATCACTGCATACAACACTGAACATGATCACTGCATACCATACTGAACAGGATCACTGCATACCATACTGAACAGGATCACTGCATACAATACTGAACAGGATCACTGCATACAATACTGAACAGGATCACTGAACAGGATCACTGCATACAATACTGAACAGGATCACTGCATACCATACTGAACAGGATCACTGCATACCATACTGAACAGGATCACTGCATACAATACTGAACAGGATCACTGCATACAATACTGAACAGGATCACTGCATACCATACTGAACAGGATCACTGCATACCATACTGAACAGGATCACTGAACAGGATCACTGCATACAATACTGAACAGGATCACTGCATACAATACTGAACAGGATCACTGCATACCATACTGAACAGGATCACTGAACAGGATCACTGCATACAATACTGAACAGGATCACTGCATACCATACTGAACAGGATCACTGCATACCATACTGAACAGGATCACTGCATACCATACTGAACAGGATCACTGAACAGGATCACTGCATACAATACTGAACAGGATCACTGCATACCATACTGAACAGGATCACTGCATACAGTACTGAACAGGATCACTGCATACAATACTGAACAGGATCACTGCATACAATACTGAACAGGATCACTGCATACAATACTGAACAGGATCACTGCATACCATACTGAACAGGATCACTGAACAGGATCACTGCATACAATACTGAACAGGATCACTGCATACCATACTGAACAGGATCACTGCATACAGTACTGAACAGGATCACTGCCTACAATACTGAACAGGATCACTGCATACCATACTGAACAGGATCACTGCATACCATACTGAACAGGATCACTGAACAGGATCACTGCATACAATACTGAACAGGATCACTGCATACCATACTGAACAGGATCACTGCATACAGTACTGAACAGGATCACTGCATACAATACTGAACAGGATCACTGCATACAATACTGAACAGGATCACTGCATACAATACTGAACAGGATCACTGCATACCATACTGAACAGGATCACTGCATACAATACTGAACAGGATCACTGCATACAATATTTAACAGGATCACTGCATGCCATACTGAACAGGATCACTGCATGCCATACTGAACAGGATCACTGAACAGGATCACTGCAAACAATACTGAACAGGATCACTGCATACAATACTGAACAGGATCACTGCATACCATACTGAACAGGATCACTGAACAGGATCACTGCATACCATATTTAACAGGATCACTGCATGCCATACTGAACAGGATCACTGAACAGGATCACTGCAAACAATACTGAACAGGATCACTGCATACCATACTGAACAGGATCACTGCATGCCATACTGAACAGGATCACTGAACAGGATCACTGCATACAACACTGAACAGGATCACTGCATACCATACTGAACAGGATCACTGCATGCCATACTGAACAGGATCACTGAACAGGATCACTGCATACCATACTGAACAGGATCACTGCATACCATACTGAACAGGATCACTGCATGCCATACTGAACAGGATCACTGAACAGGATCACTGCATACCATACTGAACAGGAACACTGAACAGGATCACTGCATACCATACTGAACAGGATCACTGAACAGGATCACTGAACAGGATCACTGCATACCATACTGAACAGGATCACTGCATGCCATACTGAACAGGATCACTGAACAGGATCACTGCAAACAATACTGAACAGGATCACTGCATACAATACTGAACAGGATCACTGCATACAATACTGAACAGGAACACTGAACAGGATCACTGAACAGGATCACTGAACAGGATCACTGAACAGGAACACTGAACAGGATCACTGAACAGGATCACTGAACAGGAACACTGAACAGGATCACTGAACAGGAACACTGAACAGGATCACTGAACAGGATCACTGCAAACAACACTGAGACAACAAGCCGCAGAACAATTTGTCTGCTGTCTGAATCTCTCCCCGCTACATCTTCTCCACATATGGCCGTCTTCAAGGTGAGCCATTTCTCTCAGTGCCAATTTCCTGTCTGCCAATGTCAAATAGCGGTTTCCTCAGCGCCCGCCCCAATCCCTGCCTGCTGACACTGAGGTATATCAACAGAGACAAAAGGATATTGGAATAATTATCTTTGAATTAATACATTAGACCAAAGTTAAATAAATGTCACGAGATCAACATATCTGGGCAGAGGAGAGAGATACAAACTGTGTCCCAAAGGGCAACCCGTTCCCAACATAGTGCACTACTTTTGACCAGAGCTCTATGTCCTCTGGTCAAAAGTAGTGCACTATTTAAAAGATAGGGTGCCATTTGTGACATATGCAGAGTGTAAATGTGAAGGACACTGCTTCATCATTCATTAATTCCAGAGTAATGGAGGCAGATGAAAATTGTATATTTCATCCCAGTGTCATTACAATCATCGTCGGCCATTTTAAATATCAAATTCTCCCATTTGTCGTCATATTTCCACGTCCTAATTTCAAGGCCAAGGACGATTAGCCCCTTCAGTCCAGATAGACACCAGATAACCCTGGCATCTTTTAGTGATCTATAACTATTGATCACCACGCTTAGCTATACTATTGATCACCACGCTTAGCTATAACTATTGATCACCACCCTCAGCTATAACTATTGATCACCACCCTCAGCTCTAACTATTGATCACCACCCTCAGCTCTAACTATTGATCACCACCCTCAGCTCTAACTATTGATCACCACCCTCAGCTCTAACTATTGATCACCACCCTCAGCTCTAACTATTGATCACCATCCTCAGCTCTAACTATTGATCACCACCCTCAGCTCTAACTATTGATCACCACCCTCAGCTATAACTATTGATCACCACCCTCAGCTATAACTATTGATCACCACCCTCAGCTCTAACTATTGATCACCACCCTCAGCTATAACTATTGATCACCACCCTCAGCTATAACTATTGATCACCACCCTCAGCTATAACTATTGATCACCACCCTCAGCTATAACTATTGATCACCACCCTCAGCTATAACTATTGATCACCACCCTCAGCTATAGCTATTGATCACCACCCTCAGGTTTATTTATTTCTATTTAACCTTTATTTAACTAGGCAAGTCACTTAAGAACAAATTCTTATTTACAATGACGGCCTACCGGGTAAAGATATATTCCTGACCATGCTCAGGTAGATCCATGTATTGGCGACGTTGCCAAATTGGTCATAATATTGCATGAAGGTGAAGTTTTGGAAATTGATATTGAGCTTGCTAAACTAGTAGACATCGGATCTAAAAAATGATTGAGACAGACTAGATACGTTTTATATGCGGTATGAATCAGTTCCCCTAACAGCATAATGAGAACAGATAACTGACACTAAAGGGACCTCTCTGTTGTCAAAGATAAAAACGCTATAAGTTACGACCCACAATCTTCCCGTCCACTGAGTTGAAACCACATCGAGACGTTTCCCTATAGCACCACCTCCGCCGTCATGCCTAATAAACTCCATTGCATGTTTATCTCTACTGTACTGTGCTGTGGCAGTAGATTGATCTGCTGTGACGGGGACATCAGTCTACTCCAGTCTGAACCAGGCTGTCCTCACTAAGAAGCTGGTCTACTCCAGCCTGAACCAGGCTGTCCTCACTAAGAAGCTGGTCTACTCCAGCCTGAACCAGGCTGTCCTCACTAAGAAGCTGGTCTACTCCAGCCTGAACCAGGCTGTCCTCACTAAGAAGCTGGTTTACATTATTCACCAATATGAAGAAGTTACTATGTCTACATTGTGCCTCACCGTAGTATGTGTGGTCTCTAAGTTGTGTGATCTCTAAGTTGTGTGGTCTCTAAGTTGTGTGGTCTCTAAATTGTGTGGTCTCTAAATTGTGTGGTCTCTAAATTGTGTGGTCTCTAAATTGTGTGGTCTCTAAATTGTGTGGTCTCTAAATTGTGTGGTCTGCCATTCTGAGTGTCTGTTTCTGTTTCCCTCTCTGAGAAGAGGTGTTCAGTCCTGACTTAATGCACACACACACGCACACACAACCGCGCGTATGTGTGCAAGAGCACAAACACAATGCCAGATGAATTTAAATATATATGTTGAAAAGGCCATTGGAGTGAGAGATGGTGAGCTCAGGATGATCTACCTGTTAATGTGTGACAACGAGCTGCCAGAACAACTCAGATACTGAACACCATTATTTTTGCACTGCGAGAAAGCACAACAATTCGATTGTCTATAAATCAATATTTACTGCAACGTGTGAAATTCAAATCTCTATTCTATCAAATAGTCACGACAGAGGGTCATGTGACCTCTAACTGGTGTTTGAGGTGAGGAACATACTGTACAGTACATCATGTACAGTACAGCCAACTGACATTTACTCATGATTATTATTTGACCATGCTGGTCATTTATGAACATTTGAACATCTTGGCCATGTTCTGTTATAATCTCCACCCGGCACAGCCAGAAGAGGACTGGCCACCCCTCATAGCCTGGTTCCTCTCTAGGTTTCTTCCTAGGTTTTGGCCTTTCTAGGGAGTTTTTCCCTAGCCACCGTGCTTCTACACCTGCATTGCTTGCTGTTTGGAGGTTTTAGGCTGGGTTCCTGTACAGCACTTCGAGATATTAGCTGATGTACGAAGGGCTATATAAAATAAACTTGATTTGATTTGATTTGATCATCTAGAAACGATTGATGCTTTTTAAATTACTCTCAATGTGACATCATCGCACGCCACTCTGGCGCCGTGTTTTTGACATACTATGGTATTAATAATGCCTGTGTGTTACATGACCATTGAATGATATTTCTAAATAATGTTGGATTAAAGAGACAATATGATGACAGAGATGAGCGCCTGAACTGACTGGAAAAAATAATGGAGGCCGAAGGTCTTTCAGGGATATTTCATTGGTCATTTGGTCTATTATTTCAGTGATATGTGTGACTTATTCAGAGGCCTTTTCTACTATTTAAGTGATATTTGGGACCATTTCAGTGATATGTGTGACTATTTCAGAGGCCTTTTTGACTATTTCAGTGATATGTGTGACTATTTCAGAGGCCTTTTTGACTATTTCAGTCATATGTGTGACTATTTCAGAGGCCTTTTTGACTATTTCAGTCATATGTGTGACTATTTCAGAGGCCTTTTTGACTATTTCAGTGATATTTGGGACCATTTCAGGACTTCACGACTTGGGAGCAGTTAGCTCAGCAATTAGTTGTTGTCCTGTCTTCCTGGCTGTATCAGCGCCTGGTACGGCAACTGCACAGTCCGCAACCACAGGGCTCTCCAGAGGGTTGTGCGGTCTGCCCAACATATCAGCGGGGGCACAACTACCTGCCCTCCAGGACACCTACAGCACCCGATGTTACAAGAAGGCCAACAATATCATCTAGGACAACAACCACCCGAGCCACTGCCTGTTCACCCCGCTATCATCCAGAAGGCGAGGTCAGTACAGGTGCATCAAAGCAGGGACCGAGAGACTGAAAAACAGCTTCTATCTCAAGGCCATCAGACTGTTAAACAGCCATCACTAGCACATTAGAGGCTGCTGCCTAAATATATAGACTTGAAATCACTGGCCACTTTAATAAATGGAAGACTAGTCACTTTAATAATGTCACTTTAATAATGTTTACATATCTTGCATTACTCATCTCATATGTAAATATATACTGTATTCTATCTACCGTATTTTAGTCTATGCTGCTCTGACACTGCTCGTCCATATATGTATATATGTATATATTCTTAATGACATTCCTTCCATTTGTGTGTGTTGTTTTGTATTTGTTCGATAATATTCGTTAGATATAACTGCACTGTTGGAGCTAGAAACAGAAGCATGTCTTGACACACACGGGAAACTGTTGAGCGTGAAAAACCCGGCAGCGTTGCAGTTCTTGACACAAACCAGTGCAGCCTGGCACCTACTACCATACCCCCGTTCAAAGACACCTACTACCACACCCCCGTTCAAAGGCACCTACTACCGTACCCCGTTCAAAGACACCTACTACCGTACCCCGTTCAAAGACACCTACTACCGTACCCCGTTCAAAGGCACCTACTACCACACCCCCGTTCAAAGACACCTACTACCAAACCCCCGTTCAAAGACACCTACTACCAAACCCCCGTTCAAAGACACCTACTACCATACCCCCGTTCAAAGACACCTACTACCGTACCCCCGTTCAAAGGCACCTACTACCAAACCCCCGTTCAAAGACACCTACTACCACACCCCCGTTCAAAGGCACTTACTACCATACCCCGTTCAAAGACACCTACTACCAAACCCCCGTTCAAAGACACCTACTACCGTACCCCGTTCAAAGACACCTACTACCATACCCCCGTTCAAAGACACCTACTACCATACCCCGTTCAAAGGCACCTACTACCAAACCCCGTTCAAAGGCACCTACTACCATACCCCCGTTCAAAGGCACTTAAATAATGTGTCTTGCCCGTTCACCCTCTGAATGGCACACATACACAATCCATGTCTCAATTGTCTCAAGGCTTAAAAATCCTTCTTTAACCCGTCTCCTCTCCTTCATCTACACTGATTGAAGTGGATTTAACAGGTGACATCAATAAGGGATCATAACTTTCTCCTGGATTCACCTGGTCAGTCTATATCCTGGAAAGAGCAGGTGTTCTTAATGTTTTGTAAACTCCATGTGGATTGCAAATACAAATCCATATGTGTTTGTGTAAAGGCACTGCATTGGATTCGTTGGATAATACTCGAGGGCAACCGGTCGATCGCGATCAACTAGTCCATCTCCAAGGCATTCCTAGTCGATTGCCAAACATTTTTGTAAAAAAAACCTAACGATGAAAGCTTTGCTTTTAAAAAAATTGGTCTCTTGGCGATAGGTGCAACGATTCAAGCTCTGTTGGCGATAGGTGCAACGATTCAAGCACTGTTGGCGATAGGTGCAACGATTCAAGCTCTGTTGGCGATAGGTGCAGCGATTCAAGCGCTGTTGGCGATAGGTGCAACGATTCAAGCTCTGTTGGCGATAGGTGCAACGATTCAAGCACTGTTGCCAGGTAGGTGCAAATGATTCAGCTGCACTGCATACTGGGTAGGCAAAAAGTGTTCCCATTTTTAACCATTTAATGTGTCTGAAGGTACAAACTCTGCTTTCCCGAAGGGCACGGAGAGCGAATCAAGTGCCCATGGGACTACAGCTGGTCAACTGGAGGGCTCAGATCACCGTGTCTGCAGTAATGTAAGCAGGTGTAAAACAAATCTACAGCAAAATTGATACTGTGAGATTTCAAAACCATGTCAAGGAATACCTCAAAGAGCTGCTGTTTTTATGAGTGAATTCAAGTTCTTACTCAGCACTGTCAACACTTTTTATTCAACACTTTTATAACCCATAAATCAGTGTATCGATAGGCTTGAATTTGTTGTTATAAGCTTAGGTCTTTTTTTACATTGAGGAAAGTTTCACTTTCTCTGGTCATAGGAGTAACAATCTGAATTGGTGCATGAGGCAGGAATAATGTGGTGCGACTCGAGTTTCGCCATCAGCTGGAAGACGGTGAGTCTTTTTGGTCAGTGTCAGTGGAGGAAAGGGAGAGCGGAGGGATGGTGAGAAGCGGACTCTCAGTCTGCCGCTCTCTCCCTCTGCTGAGACTGACCATCAATCAGATCCAGGCCTAGTAAATTTAAAATAAAAAGCAAATGATTTAAATGTATGTTCACTCAGCTCTGCCTCACAAGTAATACAACAACTGATCATATCGCCTACCTCAAATTTTTTTTTGTGTGTTTTTTTGTTGTTGTCCGAACAACAATTAAATGAAAGCCAATATGATGTGATAATGTACTGGGCCTATAGCCTACGTAACTAATCTCATTGCTACAGAACTGTTTTTAATAGATTCATGTTGCAATAGGCTTACGTTTTTAAAGTCATGTTTACAAAAAAATCTCAGCTTGCATTTTGACTCAGAAAGTGATCTTGACTCACTGCTCTAGGGGGTATTTGACCCTTGACACCATGTTTTCTCCAAGGAAAACAAGAGCTGCCGGTATAGCCGTCACATTTTAGAGATACTTCTGAGGAAATAGATGCTGCTGCTTAAGAGTTTAACAGTGTGATCTCATTGGTGCTTAAGAGTTTAACAGTGTGATCTCACTGGTGCCAAACAGTTTAACAGTGTGATCTCACTGGTGCCAAACAGTTTAACAGTGTGATCTCACTGGTGCTAAACAGTTTAACAGTGTGATCCCACTGGTGCTAAACAGTTTAACAGTGTGATCCCACTGGTGCTAAACAGTTTAACAGTGTGATCCCACTGGTGCTAAACAGTTTAACAGTGTGATCTCACTGGTGCTAAACAGTTCAACAGTGTGATCTCACTGGTGCTAAACAGTTTAACAGTGTGATCCCACTGGTGCTAAACAGTTTAACAGTGAGATCTCACTGGTGCTAAACAGTTTAACAGTGTGATCTCACTGGTGCTAAACAGTTTAACAGTGTGATCTCACTGGTGCTAAACAGTTTAACAGTGTGATCTCATTGGTGCTAAACAGTTTAACAGTGTGATCTCACTGGTGCTAAACAGTTTAACAGTGTGATCTCACTGGTGCTAAACAGTTTAACAGTGTGATCTCACTGGTGCTAAACAGTTTAACAGTGTGATCTCACTGGTGCTAAACAGTTTAACAGGGTGATCTCACTGGTGCTAAACAGTTTAACAGTGTGATCCCACTGCTACTAAGGGACTCAAACTACTTGTCCTGAATTAGGAGGATTTTTTAAAAGATAAACCAGAGTGTTCTGAGTCTCATGTGTCAGACTCTGTACATAAAGATAAAGACAAGCTGGCTTCTAGATAGACACTACAGTCTACATTAGTCTACACTACAGTCTACACTACAGTTTACAGTACAGTCTACACTGCCGTCTACACTACAGTCTATTAGTCTACACTACAGTCTACACTACAGTCACCACTACAGTCTACACTACAGTCTACATTAGTCTACACTACAGTCTACACTACAGTCTACACTACAGTCTACACTACAGTCTACACTACAGTCTACACTGCCGTCTACACTACAGTCTATTAGTCTACACTACAGTCTACACTACAGTTTACACTACAGTTTAGGCTGCAGTCTACACTGCAGTCTACACTACAGTTTACACTACATTCTACACTACAGTCTATTAGTCTACACTACAGTCTACACTACAGTTTACACTACAGTTTAGGCTGCAGTCTACACTGCAGTCTACACTACAGTCTACACTACAGTCTACACTACAGTCTACACTACAGTCTACACTACAGTCTACAGTACAGTCTACACTAGTCTACACTGCAGTCTACATTACAGTCTACACAACATTCTACACTACAGTCTACATTAGTCTACACTACATCATACACTACAGTCTACATTAGTCTACACTACAGTCTACATTAGTCTACACTACAGTCTACACTGCAGTCTACACTACAGTTTACAGTACAGTCTACACTACATCATACACTACGGTCTACATTAGTCTACACTACATCATACACTACGGTCTACATTAGTCTACACTACAGTCTACATTAGTCTACACTACAGTCTACATTACAGTCTACACAACAGTCTACACTACAGTCTACACTACATCATACACTACGGTCTACATTAGTCTACACTACAGTTTACAGTACAGTCTACACTACATCATACACTACAGTCTACATTAGTCTACACTACATCATACACTACGGTCTACATTAGTCTACACTACAGTCTACATTAGTCTACACTACAGTCTACACTACTGTCTACACTGCTCTATCCTTCCGTCTCTAATAAAGATATGATATGATATGAACAGAAAATCATGACCCCCAAAAAATCCATATCATAATTGACTATCAAGCTTGTGTCAAAGGAGCTGGAGATGAGCCATATCACTGATCTGTGGCGGAGGGTTTCCTTGTTTAAGTGTTCAGGGTGTCAACATCCGACATCTGTAGCGAGCAGAAAGCCAGCCCTGCTGTCATCCTAAATGGCCTTTCGTCAGACTTAAGTTCCTTAATGGAGTCCAGTCTAAAACCTTAGTTAGATTAATGACAACAGACATTTAGTGGCAATCATCCTCCATATTAAACAGGCTGTAATCATCCATTCCCTCCATATTAAAGAGGCTGTAATCATCCATTCCCTCCATATTAAAGAGACTGTAATCATCCATTCCCTCCATATTAAAGAGGCTGTAATCATCCATTCCCTCCATATTAAAGAGGCTGTAATCATCCATTCCCTCCATATTAAAGAGGCTGTAATCATCCATTACCTCCATATTAAACATTATATAATCATCCATTACCTCCATATTAAAGAGACTGTAATCATCCATTCCCACCATATTAAAGAGGCTGTAATCATCCATTCCCTCTATATTAAAGAGGCTGTAATCATCCATTCCCTCCATATTAAAGAGGCTGTAATCATCCATTCCCTCCATATTAAACAGGCTGTAATCATCCATTACCTCCATATTAAAGAGGCTGTAATTGTCCATTTCCTCCATATTAAAGAGGCTGTAATCATCCATTCCCTCCATATTAAACAGGCTGTAATCATCCATTCCCTCCATATTAAAGAGGCTGTAATCATCCATTCCCTCCATATTAAACATTATATAATCATCCATTTCCTCCATATTAAAGAGGCTGTAATCATCCATTCCCTCCATATTAAACAGGCTGTAATCATCCATTCCCTCCATATTAAAGAGGCTGTAATCATCCATTTCCTCCATATTAAAGAGGCTGTAATCATCCATTACCTCCATATTAAACATTATATAATCATCCATTACCTCCATATTAAAGAGGCTGTAATCATCCATTCCCTCCATATTAAACATTATATAATCATCCATTTCCTCCATATTAAAGAGGCTGTAATCATCCATTCCCTCCATATTAAACAGGCTGTAATCATCCATTCCCTCCATATTAAAGAGGCTGTAATCATCCATTCCCTCCATATTAAAGAGGCTGTAATCATCCATTACCTCCATATTAAACATTATATAATCATCCATTACCTCCATATTAAAGAGGCTGTAATCATCCATTCCCTCCATATTAAACAGGCTGTAATCATCCATTACCTCCATATTAAAGAGGCTGTAATTGTCCATTTCCTCCATATTAAAGAGGCTGTAATTGTCCATTTCCTCCATATTAAAGAGGCTGTAATCATCCATTCCCTCCATATTAAACAGGCTGTAATCATCCATTCCCTCCATATTAAAGAGGCTGTAATCATCCATTCCCTCCATATTAAACATTATATAATCATCCATTTCCTCCATATTAAAGAGGCTGTAATCATCCATTCCCTCCATATTAAACAGGCTGTAATCATCCATTCCCACCATATTAAAGAGGCTGTAATCATCCATTCCCTCTATATTAAAGAGGCTGTAATCATCCATTCCCTCCATATTAAAGAGGCTGTAATCATCCATTCCCTCCATATTAAACAGGCTGTAATCATCCATTACCTCCATATTAAAGAGGCTGTAATCGTCCATTTCCTCCATATTAAAGAGGCTGTAATCATCCATTCCCTCCATATTAAACAGGCTGTAATCATCCATTCCCTCCATATTAAAGAGGCTGTAATCATCCATTCCCTCCATATTAAACATTATATAATCATCCATTCCCTCCATATTAAAGAGGCTGTTTAGGTCAGCTCTATCACTCAGGGTAAACGTGTTGTATATTCTACTGTATATGGTCTCCCATGAATGTGATCGCTTAGGAAACACCTTCTGGAGAGGACAGAGAGCAAAGACATGAGAAAACAGCAACAGTTAACTATGTAATGAATGTTGCTGTCTGTCGGAAGCCATGAAGGAATAGAAAACAAATAGTGACTGTATGCAGATATGTGGTGGAAGCGGTGGGATGGCAGGCGAACGATGTTTCAGTCATTGACTTAATAAAGGGGGGGCAGTTAATTAGAATGTAGGCTACGCTAACGAAGGCAAGTTAATTAATTGTAAAGTGCATCAATTATGAGCTAATTTGGTTCCAGACAGGGCTGTAAAGGGACTCCGAGAAGAGACTGTTGAAGGGTAGAGATCCCTGATGAAGAACAAAGTATTTATTACTTAAACCCAATTAGTGAAGTCTTCATGAATATCAGAGGGTATATAATCTCTGGTGACACAGGGTCAGTCAGACACTATCAGAGGGTATATAATCTCTGGTTACACAGGGTCAGACAGACACTATCAGAGGGTATATAATCTCTGGTTACACAGAGTCAGACAGACACTATCAGAGGGTATATAATCTCTGGTGACACAGGGTCAGACAGACACTATCAGAGGGTATATAATCTCTGGTTACACAGGGTCAGACAGACACTATCAGAGGGTATATAATCTCTGGTTACACAGAGTCAGACAGACACTATCAGAGGGTATATAATCTCTGGTGACACAGGGTCAGACAGACACTATAAGAGGGTATATAATCTCTGGTTACACAGGGTCAGACAGCCACTATCAGAGGGTATATAATCTCTAGTTACACAGGGTCAGACAGACACTATCAGAGGGTATATAATCTCTGGTTACTCAGGGTCAGTCAGACAGACACTATCAGAGGGTATATAATCTCTGGTTACTCAGGGTCAGTCAGACAGACACTATCAGAGGGTATATAATCTCTGGTTACTCAGGGTCAGTCAGACAGACACTATCAGAGGGTATATAATCTCTGGTTACTCAGGGTCAGTCAGACAGACACTATCAGAGGGTATATAATCTCTGGTTACTCAGGGTCAGTCAGACAGACACTATCAGAGGGTATATAATCTCTGGTTACTCAGGGTCAGTCAGACACTATCAGAGGGTATATAATCTCTGGTTACTCAGTGTCAGTCAGACAGACACTATCAGAGGGTATATAATCTCTGGTTACTCAGGGTCAGTCAAACACTATCAGAGGGTATATAATCTCTGGTTACTCAGTGTCAGTCAGACAGACACTATCAGAGGGTATATAATCTCTGGTTACTCAGGGTCAATCAGACACTATCAGGGGGTATATAATCTCTGGTTACTCAGGGTCAGTCAGACAGACACTATCAGAGGGTATATAATCTCTGGTTACTCAGGGTCAGTCAGACACTATCAGAGAGTATATAATCTCTGGTTACTCAGGGTCAGTCAGACACTATCAGGGGGTATATAATCTCTGGTTACTCAGGGTCAGTCAGACAGACACTATCAGAGGGTATATAATCTCTGGTTACTCAGGGTCAGTCAGACACTATCAGGGGGTATATAATCTCTGGTTACTCAGGGTCAGTCAGACACTATCAGGGGGTATATAATCTCTGGTTACTCAGGGTCAGTCAGACAGACACTATCAGAGGGTATATAATCTCTGGTTACTCAGGGTCAGTCAGACAGACACTATCAGAGGGTATATAATCTCTGGTTACTCAGGGTCAGTCAGACACTATCAGGGGGTATATAATCTCTGGTTACTCAGGGTCAGTCAGACACTATCAGGGGGTATATAATCTCTGGTTACTCAGGGTCAGTCAGACAGACACTATCAGAGGGTATATAATCTCTGGTTACTCAGGGTCAGTCAGACAGACACTATCAGAGGGTATAATCTCTGGTTACTCAGGGTCAGTCAGACACTATCAGAGGGTATATAATCTCTGGTTACTCAGGGTCAGTCAGACACTATCAGAGGGTATATAATCTCTGGTTACTCAGGGTCAGTCAGACAGACACTTATGTTCAACAACCCAGAAAGAAGCACAGAACGTTTGCTGGAGAATGTTTGCTACATTTGTGTATGTCTACGGTTAGAATTAGAAGGTCGTTTGATGCTTAGGGCACAGTTAGACAGCCTATTTCCACTATACACATCCTAACCATTGGTTGTGTTTCATGGAACATTCTTAGAAGATTGTGGGTAACTACAGAATACGATGAATATTCTACAACGCCAGCATCCATGTCATCCGGAAAGTATTCAGACCCCTTCACTTTTCGATATGTTACAGCCTTGTTAAAAATGGATGAAATAAAAAATGATCATCAATCTACACAGAATACCCCATAATGACAAAGTGAAAACAGATTTGGACATTTTTGCTAATTTATATATAAAAAAACAAAACAGAAATACCTTAATTACATGAGTATTCAGACCCATTGCTATGAACCTCAACATTGAGCTCCAGTGCATCCTGTTACTGTCAAATTGGTTGTTGATCATTGCTACACAACTGTTTTCAGGTCTTCCCATAAATGTTCAAGTAGATTTACTGTATTCTTGGGAAGCAACTCCAGTGTAAATTTGGCCTTGTGTTTTAGTTTGTTGTCCTACTAAAAGGTGAATTCATCCCCCAGTGTCTGGTGGAAAGCAGACTGAGCCAGGTTTTCCTCTAGGATTATGCCTGTGCTTAGCTCAAATCCCCCCCAAAAAGTATCCTGAAAAACTCCCCAGTCCTTAACGATTACAAGCATACCCTGTGACGTGGTGAGATTGGACACAGGTGCAGAGAAGAGACCAGACGAGGAATCAGTGGTTAAGGATAAACATACATATTTTACTGATAAACGGTAGCCGCAGGATCACAGTACACTGGGGGGAGGGAAAAAAACAACAAACACTAAGTCTGAAACTCACTCGGGAAACAACCACATACAGTAACCAATTCAACCTTCAGCAAAGGAAACCATCATGCGTAATAAGACACACCTGAGTGTCATTAATGTCTTTAGGACGGTCTCTGGCGCCCTCTGGTGACAGGTGGAACCATGACAGTACACATAACACGATGCAGCCACCACTATGCTTGAAAATATGAACAGTGTTACTCAATAATGTGTTGTATTGTATTTTTCCCAAAAAACATAACACTTTGTATTTCAGGATAAAAAGTGAATGGCTTTGCCACATTTTTGCTATAATCCTTTAATGCCTTGTTACAAACAGGATGCGTGTTTCCTTCCTCTCCGGCAACTGAGTTAGGAAGGACGCCTGTATCTTTGTCGTGACTGCGTGTATTGAAACACCATCCAAAGTGTAATTAATAGCTTTACCCTGCTAAAAGAGATAGTCAATGTCTTCATTTGTTTTAACCCATCTACTAATAGGTGCCCTTCTTTGCGAGTCATTGGAAAACCTCCCTGGTCTGAGGACGAATCTGTGTTAAAAAATTTTACTGCTCGACTGAGGGACCTTACAGATAATTGTGTGTGTGGGGTACAGAGATGACGTTGTCATTCAAAAAGCATGTTAAACACTATTTATTTAGGCTTGCATTGACTCAACACATGTCAGCTTTACATGTTTTATTCATTTGAAAATAATTTGAAAAACATAATTCCGCTTTGACATTACGGGAGTATTGTGTGTAGGCAAGTGACAAAAAAAATCGAAATGTAATCCATTTTAAATTGAGGCTGTAACAACAACAAAACGTGAAACAAATCAACGGGTGTAAATACGTTTTGAAGGCACTGTATGTTTCCATCATTCATTGAAACATGATTCTCGAAGACACTTAAATCAAGCAGGTAATTGAAAAGCTTTGGGTGGTTTATAATACAATAAAGCTGTTTAGTTTCTGACTGACTTTATAATTGTTTTCTATGTAAGCCAAAAGGGTTGCCTTTCCTGGCGTTACTTTACTTTTGTCAAGATTTGGTATCAAAATAAAGGAACATGGCATAGCTGGCCATCACAGAAGGCAGGATGGGGTATACTGTGTATCAGGGGAGGGTACTGACAAATACAGGATGGGGTACACAGTGTATCAGGGGAGGGTACTGACAGAAGGCAGGATGGGGTATACAGTGTGTCAGGGGAGGGTACTGACAGAAGGCAGGATGGGGTATACTGTGTGTCAGGGGAGGGTACTGACAGAAGGCAGGATGGGGTATACAGTGTATCAGGGGAGGGTACTGACAGAAAGCAGGATGGGGTATACAGTGTATCAGGGGAGGGTACTGACAGAAGGCAGGATGGGGTATACAGTGTATCAGGGGAGGGTACTGACAGAAGGCAGGATGGGGTACACAGTGTGTCAGGGGAGGGTACTGACAGAAGGCAGGATGGGGTATACCGTGTATCAGGGGAGGGTACTGACAGAAAGCAGGATTGGGTATACCGTGTATCAGGGGAGAGTACTGACAGAAGGCAGGACGGGGTACACAGTGTGTCAGGGGAGGGTACTGACAGAAGGCAGGACGGGGTATACAGTGTATCAGGGGAGGGTACTGAGAGAAGGCAGGACGGGGTACACAGTGTGTCAGGGGAGGGTACAGACAGAAGGCAGGATGGGGTACACAGTGTGTCGGGGGAGGGTACTGACAGAAGGCAGGATGGGGTACACAGTGTGTCAGGGGAGGGTACTGACAGAAGGCAGGATGGGGTATACAGTGTGTCAGGGGGAGGGTACTGACAGAAGGCAGGATGGGGTATACAGTGTGTCAGGGGAGGGTACTGACAGAAGGCAGGATGGGGTATGCAGTGTGTCAGGGGAGGGTACTGATAGAAGGCAGGATGGGGTACACAGTGTATCAGGGGAGGGTACTGACAGAAAGCAGGATGGGGTACACAGTGTATCAGGGGAGGGTACTGACAGAAGGCAGGATGGGGTATACAGTGTATCAGGGGAGGGTACTGACAGAAGGCAGGTAGGGGTATACAGTGTATCAGGGGAGGCTACTGACAAATACAGGATGGGGTACACAGTGTGTCAGGGGAGGGTACTGACAGAAGGCAGGATGGGGTATACAGTGTGTCAGGGGAGGGTACTGATAGAAGGCAGGATGGGGTACACAGTGTATCAGGGGAGGGTACTGACAGAAGGCAGGATGGGGTACACAGTGTATCAGGGGAGGGTACTGACAGAAGGCAGGATGGGGTATACAGTGTATCAGGGGAGGGTACTGACAGAAGGCAGGACGGGGTATACAGTGTGTCAGGGGAGGGTACTGACAAATACAGGATGGGGTATACAGTGTGTCAGGGGAGGTGTACCTGACAGAAGGCAGGATGGGGTACACAGTGTGTCAGGGGAGGGTACTGACAGAAGGCAGGATGGGGTATACAGTGTGTCAGGGGAGGGTACTGACAGAAGGCAGGATGGGGTATACAGTGTATCAGGGGAGGGTACTGTCAGAAGGCAGGATGGGGTATACTGTGTGTCAGGGGAGGGTACTGACAGAAGGCAGGATGGGGTATACAGTGTATCAGGGGAGGGTACTGACAAATGGCAGGATGGGGTACACAGTGTGTCAGGGGAGGGTACTGACAGAAAGCAGGATGGGGTATACAGTGTGTCAGGGGAGGGTACTGACAGAAGGCAGGTTCGGGGTATGGTGTTCGGGCCAGGCCTTGCCCCAGTGGTGTAAAGTACCTAAGTAAGTAAGTACCTGGAGTCGTTTTGGGGGGTATCTGTACTTTCATATACTATTTATATTTTTGGCAACTTTTACTTTTTCTTCATTACATTCCTAAAGAAAATAATGTACTTTTTACTCCGTACATTTCCCCTGACACCCAAAAGTACTCGTTACATTTTAACAGGAAAATGGTCCAATTCACACATTTATCAAGAGGACATCCCTGGTCATCCCTACTGCCTCTGATCTGGCGGACTCACTAAACAGAGAACATCCCTGGTCACCCCTACTGCCTCTGATCTGGCGGACTCACTAAACAGAGAACATCCCTGGTCACCCCTACTGCCTCTGATCTGGAGGACTCACTAAACAGAGAACATCCCTGGTCATCCCTACTGCCTCTGATCTGGAGGACTCACTAAACAGAGAACATCCCTGGTCATCCCTACTGCCTCTGATCTGGCGGACTCACTAAACAGAGAACATCCCTGGTCATCCCTACTGCCTCTGATCTGGCGGACTCACTAAACAGAAATGCTTTGTTTGTAAATTATGATTTAGTGTTGGAGTGTGCCCCTGGTTATCCGTCAATTTAAAAAAAAAACTAGACAATTGTGCCGTCGGCTTTGCTTTGTATAAGGAATTTGAAATGATTTATACATTTACTTTTGATACTTAAGTATATTTAAAACCAAATACTCTTAGACTTTTACTCAAGTAGGTTTTCACTGAGTGACTCTCACTTTTACTTGAGTCATTTTCTATTAAGGTATCTTTACTTTTACTCAAGTATGACAATTGAGTACTTTTTCCACCACTGCCTGCCCCAGGGTAACCCCAGGTGAGAGAGTTACAGACAGGGACCCACAGTTGTGGAGAGAGAGACAGACAGGGACCCACAGTTGTGGAGAGAGAGACAGACAGGGACCCACAGCTGTGGAGAGAGAGACATTCAGACAGGGACCCACATCTGTGGAGAGAGAGACCGACATGGACCCACAGCTGTGGAGAGAGAGACCGACATGGACCCACAGCTGTGGAGAGAGAGACAGACAGGGACCCACAGTTGTGGAGAGAGAGACAGACAGGGACCCACAGCTGTGTAGAGACAGACAGACAGGGACCCACAGCTGTGGAGAGAGAGACAGACAGGGACCCACAGCTGTGGAGAGAGAGACAGACAGGGACCCACAGCTGTGGAGAGAGAGACAGACAGGGACCCACAGCTGTGTAGAGAGAGACAGACAGGGACCCACAGCTGTGTAGAGAGCTATTACCAGGGAAATGATGCCAGGCCAGCTAATAGAGCCCCGATGGTCTCCTAAGGTCCTCCTCTCCATACAGCTGTACATGGATGAGTCTGTCCCCATGGATACACTGGACACCCTGTGATGGACACCCTGTGATGGACACCCTGTGATGGACACCCTGTGATGGACACCCCGTGATGAACAGGTAGCGTTCTCCTGGCAATCGCCAGAACCCCAGATTAGTCCGTAGGACTGCCAGATGGTGAAGCGTGATTCATCACTCCAGAGAACACGTTTCCACTGCTCCAGAGTCCAATGGCGGCGAGCTTTAATAGCCGATGCTTGGCATTGCGCATGGTGATCTTAGGTTTGTGCGTGGCTTCTCGGCCATGGAAACCCATTTCATGAAGCTCCCCCGACGACGTTGCTGACGTTGCTTCCAGAGACCGTTTGGAACTTGGTAGTGAGTGTTGCAACCGAGGACAGACGATTTTTACGCGCTAATCGTTTCAGCTCTCGACGGTCCTGTTCTGTGAGCTTGTTGTTGCCACTTGTTGCTCCTAGACGTTTCACATTCACAATAACAGCACTTACAGTTGACCGGTTCACCTCTAGCAGGGCAGAAATTTGACTAACTGACTTGTTGGCAAGGTGGCATCCTATGACGGTGCCACATTAAAAGTCACTGAGCTTCTTCAGTACGGGCCATTCTGCTGACAGTGTTTGTCTATGGAGATTGCATGGCTGTGTGCTCGATTTTATACACTTGTCAGCAACATGTGGGGATAATACTTTTGTATATATAGTGTATATCAAACATACAACATACAACATGACTAAACATATGAAGAAAAATACACATTTATCAACAGAGGTCTCTGACCAAGGGGGACCAGAACATCTATTTTCAGAGAGCTCTGTAAGTTGTTCCATGTAAAGGGTGCATACAAAATGTAATCAGCTTTTCCCAACTCTGTGGAGACCAAAGGGCCTCCAGTGTTATCCAAGTCTGAGACCGGGTTTGGTCATTTGTAAGTCTAAATTGAATTAATGATGATAGATACATATGAAGTTTCTGCATGAGTGCTTTTGTTGATATAATTCTGCTCTCTATTTAAATACAGTGCATTTGAAAAGTATTCAGACCCCTTGACTTTTCCACATTTTGTTACATTACAGCCTTATTCTAAAACGGGTTAAATAAAACAAAATGCTTCAATCTACACAATACCACATAATGACACTACAATACCCCATGATGACATCACAATCCCCCATAATGACATCACAATACCCCATTATGACAAAGCGAAAACAGCTTTTAGATTTCTTTGCAAATCAAGAAATACCTTAAATAGTATTCAGACCCTTTGCTATGAGACTCGAAATTGAGCTCAGGTGCATCCTGTTTCCATTAATCATCCTTGAGATGTTTCTACAACTTAATTGGAGTCCCCCTGTGGTCAATGTAATTGATTGGACATGATTTGGAAAAGGCACACACCCGTCTATGTAATGTCCCACAGTTAACAGTGCTTGTCAGAGCAAAAAACAAGCCATTTAGTACAAAGGAATTGTCTATCGAGCTCTGAGACAGGATTGACAGGATTCCTCTTTTGGGGAAGGGTACCACAACATGTCTGCAGCATTGAAGGTCCCAAATAACACAGTGGCTTCCATCATTCTTAAATGGAAGAAGTTTGTAACAACCAAGGCCCTTCCTAGAGCTGGCCGCCCGGCCAAACTGAGCAATCAGGGGAGAAGGGTCAGGGAGGTGACCAAGAACCCAATGGTCACTCTGACAGAGCTCTAGAGTTCCTCTGTGGAGATGGAAGAACCATCTAACATCTCTGGAGAGACCTGAAAATAGCTGTGCAGCAATGCTCCCCATCCAACCTGACAGAGTTTGAGAGGATCTACAGAGAAGACTGGGAGGATCTCCAAAGACAGGCGTGCCATTCTTGTACTGTCATACACAATTATTAATTTTTATTTAACCAGGCAAGTCAGTTAAGAACCAGTTAAGAACCAAATAACCTTATTTTCAATGAAGGCCTAGGAACAGTGGGTTAAATGCCTTGTTCAGGGGCAGCACGATAGATTTTTACCTTGTCAGCTCAGGGATTCGATCTTGCAACCTTTCAGTTAGCAAAAAAATTAGCAAAAACTTCTAAAACCCTGTTTTTTTCTTTGTCCTTATGGGGTTGATTTAAATAAAACAAAAAATGATTGAACCTTTATTTAAACAAGGCAAGTCTAGGCCTCCCGAGTGGCACAGTGGTCTTAAGGCCACTAGAGATTCTGGGTTCGAGTCCAGGCTCTGTCGCAGCCGGCCGCGACCGGGAGACACATAAGGCGGTGCACAATTGGCCCAGCGTCGTCCGGGTTACGGGAGGGTTTGGCCGGCAGGGATGTCCTTGTCCCATCGCCCACTACCGACAGGTGTACGGTATTTCCTCTGACACATTGGTGCGGCTGGCTTCTGGTTTAAGTGGGCATTGTGTCAAGAAGCAGTGCAGCTTGGTTGGGTTGTGTTTCGGAGGACGCACGGCTCTCCCGAGGCCGTAAAGGAATTGCAGAGATAAGAAAAGACTGTAACTATCAATTGGATACCATGAAATTGGGGAGAAAACGGGGTAGAAAAAAAACTAGGCAAGTCAGTTAAGAAGAAATTCTTATTTACAATGACGGCCAACATCGGTCAAACCCTAACCAGGACGACGCTGGGCAATTGATGAGGGGGAAAAAAATGTCATACATTTTTGTAATAAGGCTGTAACCTAACAAAATGTGGAAAAAGTAAAGGGGTCTGAATACTTTCTGAATGCACTGTAGATAGGTAGATATAGGCTCTGTTCATCAAGGGGTCTGAATACTTTCTGAAGGCATTGTAGAGGCCCAACCCACTTTTTGACACAAAACACAATGGTGAGTTCCTTAACCATCACCAGTAATAAACCGAAGGACACAGCATCTAGTGGTTTAGATGCTGCTGTACGCATATAGATAATATCCCCAGAATCTAAAATAGACATGCTATAACAGTGACTTGGCCAATTTCCTTCCTCTTATCTAAAGTCAGACATGCTTTGTTTCTGTAAAATAAACCAACCTTGAACTTTAACTTCTTCCCTAGCGCAGTGAATTGTTTTTTAAAGGACAGTTTGTTGTCAAGCCAGATACAAAGACATTTGTAGGAAGGAACTCGTTGAATTGTTGTATCATTCAAATTGTCATTACAAATTCATTTCAATCTGGGACCTGGAAAAAATAATGTATTGAGCACTGACTTCAGATCCAATAGTGTCCTCTTCACTGACTTCAGATCCAATAGTGTCCTCTTCACTGACTTCAGATCCTATAGTGTCCTCTTCACTGACTTCAGATCCTATAGTGTCCTCTTCACTGACTACAGATCCAATAGTGACCTCTGCACTGATGTCAGATCCATTAGTGTCCTCTTCACTGACTTCAGATCCAATAGTGTCGTCTTCACTGACTACAGATCCAATAGTGACCTCTGCACTGACTTCAGATCCAATAGTGTCCTCTGCACTGATGTCAGATCCATTAGTGTCGTCTTCACTGACTACAGATCCAATAGTGGCCTCTGCACTGACTTCAGATCCAATAGTGTCCTCTTCACTGACTACAGATCCAATAGTGACCTCTGCACTGACTTCAGATCGAATAGTGACCTCTGCACTGACTTCAGATCCAATAGTGTCCTCTTCACTGACTTCAGATCCAATAGTGTCGTCTTCACTGACTTCAGATCCAATAGTGTCGTCTTCACTGACTACAGATCCAATAGTGACCTCTTCACTGACTTCAGATCCAATAGTGACCTCTGCACTGACTTCAGATCCAATAGTGACCTCTGCACTGACTTCAGATCCAATAGTGACCTCTGCACTGACTACAGATCCAATAGTGACCTCTGCACTGACTACAGATCCAATAGTGGCCTCTGCACTGACTTCAGATCCAATAGTGACCTCTGCACTGACTTCAGATCCAATAGTGACCTCTGCACTGACTACAGATCCAATAGTGGCCTCTGCACTGACTTCAGATCCAATAGTGTCGTCTTCACTGACTACAGATCCAATAGTGACCTCTTCACTGACTTCAGATCCAATAGTGTCCTCTTCACTGACTACAGATCCAATAGTGGCCTCTGCACTGACTTCAGATCCAATAGTGTCCTCTTCACTGACTACAGATCCAATAGTGGCCTCTGCACTGACGTCAGATCCAATAGTGTCGTCTTCACTGACTACAGATCCAATAGTGACCTCTGCACTGACTTCAGATCCAATAGTGTCCTCTTCACTGACTACAGATCCAATAGTGACCTCTGCACTGATGTCAGATCCATTAGTGTCCTCTTCACTGACTTCAGATCCAATAGTGACCTCTGCACTGACTACAGATCCAATAGTGGCCTCTGCACTGACTTCAGATCCAATAGTGTCCTCTGCACCCCGACCAGCCACAGAAGAAAACATCTGCCCGAGGCTGAATCTACTTCATGATCCCTGCTTTCCACACATTTGGAATATTTCCTAATACTAAAGTAAAATAATAAAATGTGTGTTACTGAGCATTGAGGGGGCGCTGCTTACTTAAGCAAAGACGAGTCCAAATTGTCAGCCCCTAATGACTTCTTGGTGTCATTAGCTAATAAGGAAGAAATAACTATGTGAGTTGCTAAAAAGAAAAAAACCCTGACTACTATTTCCCAAGTCAGGTGAGGTTGACTGATCGTCCATCGAGGCAACTGTAGGCCGTATGAAGAACAGTCGACTGACTGAGCCAATACCAGTACCACCACCATTTCTTTCAAATAGGAAAACCAGCTGAGATAAAATGCTAATTAAAAAGCATCACAAATCTGAACTTTTTTCAGTAATGATGCAGGAGTCAAAACGACTTGCTTAGACAGGGAAGTAGAGGAATCACCTCGCTTCAGTGAACTAATGGTTTTCCAGAATTTAGAGGGATCACTATCAGAGTCTGTCATAGCACGAAGGAAGTAGTTTGATTTGGCCTGATTAACTCAAGGCAGAGTACCTATTTCTCAATTGCTGAAATAGCTGTCAATCATCTAACGAGATATGCATATTTTGGGGACAGAGATGCTAAGAGAGCCTGATGCCATAAGAGTAGATTTTACACAAAGAGCCACCCCTCCCCCCTTTTTAGTCTATCACATCTGAAAATGTTGTAGTCCTCGATGGCAACGACCTTATCCATAATCAAAGATTATGAGATAACCAGAATGTGTGGATCTCAAAGAGGGATCTTAAATGGACCAAAGACTGAGGTGGTGGAAGCATCCAAACAAACATAGTCATAGTAGTAGTAAGAAACATTATTCCTCAGGTTTTCTTCTACTACTACTACTGCTGCTATTGCTGCTGCTGATACTGCTAATACTACTGCTGATACTACTACTACTGCTGATACTACTACTACTACTACTGATACTACTACTACTGCTGATACTACTACTACTACTGCTGCTGCAACTCCTACTACTACTGCTGCAACTACTACTACTCTACTACTACTACTGCTAATACTACTACTATGGCAATAAGATGGCGCCGGAGCAGAAGGCAGACTTTTTACGTGCCCCCAACCGATTGTGTTTATTTGTTCGTTTATCAGCGTTGTTTGTAACTTATTTTTTTACTATTTTTGTACACAATGTTGCCGCTACCGTCTCTCATGACCGAAAAGAACTTACAGACATCGGGACTGCAGAATCATTGTTCTCCTTTCACGACTCTGACCAGCCCGAGGCGGAGGCTATACAGCTTCCTCGGGAACAGGCCCCGACCCCAGTGATCTGCGTGAAGAGGAGGGAGGAGAAAGAGAGGCCGGAGAGCGGGCTGCCTTCTGAGGAGTCGGAGGCGAGCGAATAAACCCCCACTCCCCACAATTCTGCTAGAAAACATGCAATCGTCGGACAATAAAATGGATGAGTTACGGGGAAGATTAAACTACCAACGGGACATTAAAAACGGTAACATTTTATGCTTCACGAAGTCGTGGCTGAACGACGACAATATCAACATACAGCTGGCTAGTTACACGAAGTACCGGCAGGATAGAACAGCGGAGTCTGGTAAGACAAGTGGCTGTGGTCTATGTATTTTTGGAAACAACAGCTGGTGCACGATATCTAAGGAAGTCTCGAGTTATTGCTCGCCTGAGGTAAGAGTTTCTCATGATAAGCTGCAGACCACATTACCTACCGAGAGAGTTTTCGTCTATATTCTTTGTGGCTGTTTACATACCACCACAGTCAGAGGCTGTCACTAAGTTAGCATTGAATGAGCTGTATTCTGCAATAAGCAAACAAGAAAACACTCACCCAGAGACGGTGCTCCTAGTCCCCGGGGACTTTAATGCAGGGAAACTTAAATCTGTTTTACCAAATTTCTATCAGCATGTTAATGTGCAACCAGAGGGAAAATAACTCTAGACCACCTATACTCCACACACAGAGATGCGTACAAAGCTCTCCCTCGCACTCCATTTGGCAAATCTGACCATAATTCTATCCTCCTGATTCCTGCTTACAAGCAAAAAATGAAAGCAGGAACCACCAGCTACTAGATTAAAAAAAAGTGGTCAGATGAAGCAGATGCTAAGCTACACGACTGTTTCGCTAGCACAGACTGGAATGTGTTCTGTGATTCCTCCGATGGCATTGAGGAGTACACCACATCTGTCATTGGCTTCATCAATAAGTACATCAATGATGTCGTCCCCACAGTGACCGTACGTACATACCCCAACCAAAAGCCATGGATTACAGGCAGCATCTGCACTGAGCTAAAGGCTAGAGCTGCCGCTTTCAAGGAGCGGGACTCTAACTCGGAAGCTTATAAGAAATCCCGCTATGCCCTGTGACGAACCATCAAACAGGCAAAGCGTCAATACAGGACTAAGATTGAGTCGTATTACACCAGCTCTGACACTCGTAGGATGGGAAGCACAGCCGAGAACTGCCCAGTGACACGAGCCTACCATACGTGCTAAACTACTTCTATGCTCGCTTCGAGGCAAATAACACTGAAACATGTATGAGAGCACCAGCTGTTCCGGACGACTGTGTGATCACGCTCTCCGCAGCCGATATGAGTAAGACCTTTAGACAGGTCAACATTCACAAGGCCGCAGGGCAAGACGGATTAACAGGACGTGTACTGCGAGCATACGCTGACCAACTAGCAAGTGTCTTCACGGACATTTTCAACCTCTCCCTGTCTGAGTCTGTAATACCAACATGTTTTAAGCAGACCACCAAAGTGCCTGTGCCCAAGAACACTAAGGTAACCTGCCTAAATGACTACCGACCCGTGGCACTCACGTCCGTAGCCATGAAGTGCTTTGAAAGGCTGGTAATGTCTCACATCAACATCATCATCCCAGAAACCCTAGATCCACATCAATTTGCATACAGCCCCAACAGATCCACAGATGATGCAGTCTCTAGTGCACTCCACACTGCCCTTTCACCACCTGGACAAAAGGAACACCTACTGTATGTGTGAATGCTACTCATTGACTACAGCTCAGCGTTCAACACCATAGTGCCCTCAAAGCTCATCACTAAGCTAAGGACCCTGGGACTAAACACCTCCCTCTGCAACTGGATCCTGGACTTCCTGACGGGCCGCCCCCAGGTGTTAAGGGTAGGTAACAATACATCCGCCACGCTGAACCTCAACACAGGGGCCCCTCAGGGGTGCGTTCTCAGCCCCCTCCTGTACTCCGTGTTCACTCATGACTGCACGGCCAGGCACGACTCCAACACCATCATTAAATTTGCCGGTGACACAACAGTTGTAGGCCTGATCACCGACAACAACGAGACAGCCTATAGGGAGGAGGTCAGAGACTTGGCTGTGTGGTGCCAGGACAACAACCTCTCCCTCAACATGATCAAGACAAAGGAGATGATTGTGGACTACAGGAAAAGGAGGACCGAGCACGCCCCCATTCTCATCGACGGGGCTGCAGTGGAGCAGGTTGAGAGCTTCAAGTCCCTTGGTGTCCACATCACCAACAAACTAGAATGGTCCAAGCACACCAAGACAGTCATGAAGAGGGCACGACAAAACCTATTCCCCCTCAGGAGACTGAAAAGATTTGGCATGGGTCCTCAGCTCCTCAAAAGGTTCTACAGCTGCACCATCGAGATCATACTGACTGGTTGCATCACTGCCTGGTATGGCAACTGCTCGGCCTCCGACGGCAAGGCACTACAGAGGGTAGTGCGAATGGCCCAGTACATCACTGGGGCCAAGCTTCCTGCCATCCAGGACCTCTATACCAGGCGGTGTCAGAGGAAGGACCTAAAAATTGTCAAAGACTCCAGCCACCCTAGTCATAGACTGTTCTCCCTGCTACCACACTGTAAGCGGTACCAGAGCGCCAAATCTAGGTCCAAGAGATTTTTAAACAGCTTCTACCCCCAAGCCATAAGACTCCTGCACATCTAGTCAAATGGCTACCCAGACTATTTGCATTCCCCCCCCCCTCCCCTCTCCACACCACTGCCACTCTCTGTTGTCATCTATGCATAGTCACTTGAATTAACTCTACCTACTGTACATGTACATACTACCTCAACTAACCGGTGTCCCCGCACATTGACTCTGTACCGGCACCCCCCTGTATATATTGTTATTTTTTACTGCTGCTCTTTAATTACTTGTTACTTTTATCTCTTATTCTTATCCGTATTTTTTGGAACTGCACTGTCGGTTAGGGGCTCGTAAGTAAACATTTCACTGTAAGGTGAGATTGTATTGAATCTGTTGTATTCGGCGGATGTGACTAACAAAATATGATTTGATTTACTACTACTACCACTACTACTACTGCTGCAACTACTACTACTACTACTACTACTACTGTTTCTGCTGCTGCTGCTACTACTACCACTACTACTAATATTACTACTGCTAATACTACTGCTACTACTACTGCTGCAACTACTACTACTACTACTACTACTACTGCTGCTGCTGATGCTACTACTACTACTGCTATACTGCAACTTCTACTACTGCTACTGCTGCAACTACTACTACTGCTGCTGCTGATGCTACTACTACTACTGCTATACTGCAACTTCTACTACTGCTACTGCTGCAACTACTACTACTACTACTACTACTACTACTGCTGCTGCTGATGCTACTACTACTACTGCTATACTGCAACTTCTACTACTGCTACTGCTGCAACTACTACTACTACTACTGCTGCTGCTACTACAACTACTACTAGTACTACTGCTGCAACTACTACTACTACTACTACTACTACTACTACTGCTACTACTAATGCTGCTGCTGATACTACAACTACTACTAGTACTACTGCTGCAACTACTACTACTACTACTACTACAGTATTTATGCTGCAGTAGTTTATGTGTCGGTGGGCTAGGGTCAGTTGGTTATATCTGGAGTACTTCTCCTGTCTTATCCAGTGTCCTGTGTGAATTTAAGTATGCTCTCTCTAATTCTCTCCTTCTCTCTTTCTTTCTCTCTCTCGGAGAACCTGAGCCCTAGGACCATACGTCAGGACTACCGGGCATGATGACTCCTTGCTGTCCCCAGTCCACCTGGCCTTGCTGCTGTTCCAGTTTCAACTGTTCTGCCTGCGGTTATGGAACCCCTACCTGTCCCGGACCTGCTGTTTTCAACTCTTAATGATCGGCTATGAAAAGCCAACTGACATTTATTCCTGATTATTATTTGACCATGCTTGTCATTTATGAACATTTTGAAAATCTTGGCTCTCTCTAATTCTCTCCTTCTCTCTTTCTTTCTCTCTCTCGGAGGACCTGAGCCCTAGGACCATACGTCAGGACTACCGGGCATGATGACTCCTTGCTGTCCCCAGTCCACCTGGCCTTGTTGCTATTCCAGTTTCAACTGTTCTGCCTGCGGTATGGAACCCCTACCTGTCCCAGACCTGCTGTTTTCAACTCTTAATGATCGGCTATGAAAAACTAACTGACATTTATTCCTGATTATTATTTGACCATGCTTGTCACTTATGAACATTTTGAACATCTTGGCCATGTTCTGTTATAATCTCCACCCGGCACAGCCAGAAGAGGACTGGCCACCCCTCATAGCCTGGTTCCTCTCTAGGTTTCTTCCTAGGTTTTGGCCTTTCTAGGGAGTTTTTCCTAGCCACCGTGCTTCTACACCTGCATTGCTTGCTGTTTGGGGTTTTAGGCTGGGTTTCTGTACAGCACTTCGAGATATTAGCTGATGTACGAAGGGCTATATAAAATAAACTTGAACTTGAAACTTGAACTACTACTACTACTGCTGCTGATACTACAACTACTACTAATGTTGCTGCTGATACAAATACTACTACTTTTACTAATATTACTGCAACTACTACTACTGCAACTAATACTACTACTACTAATAATAATAATACTACTGCTGCTGCTGTAGCTACTACTGCTAATATTACTACTACTACTACTACTACTACTTCTACTACTGCAGCTACTACTACTACTACGTATTCTACTGCTGCAGCTACTACTACTACTACTACTACTACTACTACTGCTACTACTACTAGTACTACTTCTTCTACTACTGCTACTACTACTACTTATACTACTGCTGCAACTACTACTACTACTACTACTACTACTACTACTAATGCTGCTACTACTATCACCACTACTGCAGCTGCTGCTGCTACTACTACTACTAATGCTGCTACTACTATCACTACTACTGCAGCTACTACTACTACTACTACTACTACTACGTCTACTACTACTACTGCTACTACTACTACCACTACTACTACTGCTGCAGCTTCTACTACTACTACTACTGCTACTACTACTACTACACGTTTATGTGTGCTATTTAAATAATTTCACCAACTACTGCTAAAGCTACAACGGAGCTCCAACTTTCCTCATTTAGGGTTAGAAGTTCCAATCCTTTCCAGTCCAAATGTATCGTTACAAACCACGTAACGCTACAGCTTTTCCACCTAGTCTTAATGAATATGAAGTGCAGCTGTATTTCACCTCCTTAACTATCCTAGCTAATGAAGTTTTAGTTGAGAAGTGATTCATGAAGGTAGAATTCATGGCCCTACCACTTACATCCAGGGTCTGAAGCCTATAATATAATATGTCTCCCCTATTCCCTATACAGTGCACTACTTTTGAACAAGGGCCATAGGGTCCCGGTCAAAAGGAGTGCAGTATGTAGGCATAAGGGTGCAATTTGGAACGCAGCGATAATATAACTATATTATCAGGATTGATGAAGTCATCCATCAGATTGAGCGCAAGCATTCTACCCAATGAAAATGATTGTCGAATTACTGTTGGCCGGCCATTAAGAGAACGTCCGCTCGTAAAAGAAGAGAAGCTAGGGCTCCTCTCGAACCCACTTCATTACAAGTACCACCACTACAGTTCTACAGCTCTGTTAGAGTGAGTTATGTCTGCTCGCAGCTAAAATTACTTCTCAGAGGAAAACCATTGCGCTAAGGGCTTCTTAGTTGGTGTGTAAAACCAGTTAATTGGTGTGTAAACCAGTTAGTTGGTGTGTAAAACCAGTTAATTGGTGTGTAAACCAGTTAGTTGGTGTGTAAACCAGTTAGTTGGTGTGTAAAACCAGTTAGTTGGTGTGTAAAACCAGTTAGTTGGTGTGTAAAACCAGTTAATTGGTGTGTAAACCAGTTAGTTGGTGTGTAAAACCAGTTAATTGGTGTGTAAACCAGTTAGTTGGTGTGTAAAACCAGTTAATTGGTGTGTAAAACCAGTTAGTTGGTGTGTAAAACCAGTTAGTTGGTGTGTAAAACCAGTTAATTGGTGTGTAAAACCAGTTAGTTGGTGTGTAAAACCAGTTAGTTGGTGTGTAAAACCAGTTAGTTGGTTTGTAAAACCAGTTAGTAAACCAGTTAGTTGGTGTGTATAAACCAGTAAGTTGGTGTGTAAACCAGTTAGTTGGTGTGTAAACCAGTTAGTTGGTGTGTAAACCAGTTAGTTGGTGTGTAAACCAGTTAGTTGGTGTGTAAACCAGTTAGTTGGTGTGTAAAACCAGTTAGTTGGTGTGTAAAACCAGTTAGTTGGTGTTTAAAACCAGTTAGTTGGTGTTTAAAACCAGTTAGTTGGTTTGTAAAACCAGTTAGTTGGTGTGTAAACCAGTTAGTTGGTTTGTAAAACCAGTTAGTTGGTGTGTAAAACCAGTTAGTAAACCAGTTAGTTGGTGTGTATAAACCAGTAAGTTGGTGTGTAAACCAGTTAGTTGGTGTGTAAAACCAGTTAGTTGGTGTGTAAAACCAGTTAGTTGGTGTGTAAAACCAGTTAGTCGGTGTGTAAACCAGTTAGTTGGTGTGTAAAACCAGTTAGTTGGTGTGTAAAACCAGTTAGTTGGTGTGTAAAACCAGTTAGTTGGTGTTTAAAACCAGTTAGTTGGTGTTTAAAACCAGTTAGTTGGTGTTTAAAACCAGTTAGTTGGTGTTTAAAACCAGTTAGTTGGTGTGTAAAACCAGTTAGTTGGTGTGTAAAACCAGTTAGTTGGTGTGTAAAACCAGTTAGTTGGTGTGTAAAACCAGTTAGTTGGTGTGTAAACCAGTTAGTTGGTGTGTAAACCAGTTAGTTGGTGTGTAAACCAGTTAGTTGGTGTGTAAAACCAGTTAGTTGGTGTGTAAACCAGTTAGTTGGTGTGTAAAACCAGTTAGTTGGTGTGTAAAACCAGTTAGTAAACCAGTTTGTAAACCAGTTAGTTGGTGTGTAAAACCAGTTAGTTGGTGTGTAAACCAGTTAGTTGGTGTGTAAACCAGTTAGTTGGTGTGTAAAACCAGTTAGTTGGTGTGTAAAACCAATTAGTAAACCAGTTTGTAAACCAGTTAGTTGGTGTGTATAAACCAGTTAGTTGGTGTGTATAAACCAGTTAGTTGGTGTGTAAAACCAGTTAGTAAACCAGTTTGTAAACCAGTTAGTTGGTGTGTATAAACCAGTTAGTTGGTGTGTATAAACCAGTTAGTTGGTGTGTATAAACCAGTTAGTAAACCAGTTAGTTGGTGTGTATAAACCAGTTAGTTGGTGTGTATAAACCAGTTAGTTGGTGTGTAAAACCAGTTAGTTGGTGTGTAAAACCAGTTAGTTGGTGTGTAAAACCAGTTAGTTGGTGTGTAAAACCAGTTAGTAAACCAGTTTGTTAACCAGTTAGTTGGTTTGTAAAACCAGTTAGTTGGTGTGTAAATACAGTTAGTTGGTGTGTATAAACCAGTTAGTTGGTGTGTAAAACCAGTTAGTTGGTGTGTAAAACCAGTTAGTTGGTGTGTAAAACCAGTTAGTAAACCAGTTTGTAAACCAGTTAGTTGGTGTGTATAAACCAGTTAGTTGGTGTGTATAAACCAGTTAGTTATCGCAAAGCTGAGATATTGTCACAAAACATTCTCAACAATCTTTGAGCCTCTCATTGGTTGAAGTGGCATTAATGCTAATCCAAAGGTTAATTTGATATGAATTAACCCTGAAATGAGTTTAGACGTTTTTTTAACGTTTTGTAACGTTGACCGTACTCGTATTTAGGGATCGAATCACATTGTGTCAATAATCACAATACTACACACCCTTTTTTTTTGTGTTAATATATCTCGGCTTAAGACTTCAATGCGTCCAAAGCTCTTAAATCCTACTACTATTCCTTAATCAACAATCAAAATTATGATGAACTATATTTGAGGAAAAATGTACTTACCATGACTGTGATAATTATGTGGTTGTCTCACCTAGCTACAGTATCTTAAGAGGATAAAGTGGCTCTGTCAGGGTTTACTAGGAGTGGTGGGTAGGAGCCAGGTGCAGAGAGCAGAGGGTTCGGTGAAATGTAATTATTTATTCTCCGGAACAAACGGTCACGCCAAATACAGAGCGCATAACACTGACCAGCCCAAACACAGGACAACCAGTCCGGAGAAAACAAAACGAAAACACATCCACAACCAACAGAGTAACAAATAATCCCGCACAAACCCAAGCGGGCCTAACAGGTTTAAGTAGCCAAAAATCAAGAAACACAATAAGGAACAAGTGCAACTAATAAGACTAAACCAACAGAAAAGGAAAAAGGGATCGGTGGCAGCTGGTAGACCGGCGACGACGACCGCTGAGCGCCGCCCGAACAGGCAGGGGAGCCACCTTCGGTGGGAGTCGTGACAGGCTCTGGATAAGAGAATCTACTAAATGACTCAAATGTCATTGTAAATATAATGACGATGGGTTTAATTTGACCAAGTAGTTTACCTAAGCTGTAAGTAAACGGGCATGTTTTTTGGTTTTTGAAAAACAAGAGCTTTAGTTTTCACTGAAATTCTAATTGATTCATGTTCAAAACTGTTTTTTAAATTCACAATAACAGTTATTCCCCCCAAAAATCATTCTCATTTTGTTTGAACAGCTTTTCTAATTAGGTTTGTTTTTATTTTATTTATTTTTCACCGGGTCAGACTAATACCTCACTCCTGGGGGATTAGGTGGTTAACTAGTGAGGTGCGCTCCAGAACCCCTGTTATGTCTTCCCTGCACTCTCAACTCTATCTTCCTCCACTCTCTCAGACCCAAATAATGAAGCGAGATATGGAGCATCCACAATAGATCGCATCTCTGTATATTTTGTCCTCCCTCCCCATTTCTCACTGTCTCCCCATCTCTTTCTCGGTCTCACTCACTGTCCCTCTCTTTCTCTCTCTCCATCTTGCTCTCTCTTCCCTTTCCCTCCCTCTCTCCCTATCACTCTCTTTCCCCTGTCTCTCTCTCCATCCCTCTTTCTCCCTCCATCTCTCCCTCTCTCCCCTTCCCTCCCTCCCACTCTCTCCCTCCATCCACTGAGGATCAAGCCTCCGTAATCCCAGGATTTTATATCCACCAAAACAGCTTGGGCCCATCAGCAAATTGCAATGGCATATGGTATAGGTTTATGATTCGTCTGGCACACGCATAGCAATGAGGTGCCTCATCATACGTAGGTAAACACAGTGGGGAAAATATCGTAATGTTAAACGATGCCAGGGAAGGGAGGAGGGTTAGTGGCGTGTTTGCTCGGGGGAGCGGTGCAGTAATTCCCAAATGGCACCCTATTCCCCATGTAGTGCTGGCTAAGGATGGGATAAGGGACTGGTGATGGAAGTGGTCCCGGTCTGAGCCACACCGAACTGGGAGAAAGGAGCGAGAGAGAGATGCAGATAGATACATAGAGCAAGAGGGAGAGAGAGAAAGAGAGGGAGAGATAGAGAGAGACAGACAGAGAAGACAGAGAGAGACAGAGAGAGACAGAGGAGGAGACACAGAAGACAGATGAAAAGAAAAAGATAGAGAGAGTAACATATAGAGATGAAGAGATACAATTAAAGAGTAGAAGGTCTCTAAACCAAAACAACAACACCATCCTACAGTACATCACAGATAGCCTAACAACACCATCCTACAGTACATCACAGATAGCCTAACAACACAACACCTTCCTACACTACATCACAGATAGCCTAACAACACAACACCTTCCTACAGTACATCACAGATAGCCTAACAACACACCTTCCTACAGTACATCACAGATAGCCTAACAACACACCTTCCTACAGTACATCACAGATAGCCTAACAACACAACACCTTCCTACAATACATCACAGATAGCCTAACAACACACCTTCCTACAGTACATCACAGATAGCCTAACAACACACCATCCTACAGTACATCACAGATAGCCTAACAACACACCTTCCTACAGTACATCACAGATAGCCTAACAACACAACACCTTCCTACACTACATCACAGATAGCCTAACAACACACCTTCCTACAGTACATCACAGATAGCCTAACAACACACCTTCCTACAGTACATCACAGATAGCCTAACAACACACCTTCCTACACTACATCACAGATAGCCTAACAACACACCGTCCTACAGTACATCACAGATAGCCTAACAACACACCTTCCTACAGTACATCACAGATAGCCTAACAACACACCTTCCTACAGTACATCACAGATAGCCTAACAACATACCATCCTACAGTACATCACAGATAGCCTAACAACACACCTTCCTACAGTACATCACAGATAGCCTAACAACACACCTTCCTACACTACATCACAGATAGCCTAACAACACAACACACCATCCTACAGTACATTACAGATAGCCTAACAACACAACACCTTCCTACACTACATCACAGATAGCCTAACAACACATCATCCTACACTACATCACAGATAGCCTAACAACACAACACCTTCCTACACTACATCACAGATAGCCTAACAACACAACACCTTCCTACAGTACATCACAGATAGCCTAACAACACAACACCATCCTACAGTACATCACAGATAGCCTAACAACACACCTTCCTACAGTACATCACAGATAGCCTAACAACACATCATCCTACACTACATCACAGATAGCCTAACAACACAACACCTTCCTACACTACATCACAGATAGCCTAACAACACAACACCTTCCTACAGTACATCACAGATAGCCTAACAACACACCTTCCTACAGTACATCACAGATAGCCTAACAACACACCTTCCTACAGTACATCACAGATAGCCTAACAACACATCATCCTAAACTACATCACAGATAGCCTAACAACACAACACACCATCCTACAGTACATTACAGATAGCCTAACAACACACCACCCTACAGTACATCACAGATAGCCTAACAACACACCTTCCTACAGTACATCACAGATAGCCTAACAACATACCATCCTACAGTACATCACAGATAGCCTAACAACACAACACCTTCCTACACTACATCACAGATAGCCTAACAACACAACACACCATCCTACAGTACATTACAGATAGCCTAACAACACACCACCCTACAGTACATCACAGATAGCCTAACAACACACCTTCCTACAGTACATCACAGATAGCCTAACAACATACCATCCTACAGTACATCACAGATAGCCTAACAACACACCATCCTACACTACATCACAGATAGCCTAACAACACACCATCCTACAGTACATCACAGATAGCCTAACAACACAACACCTTCCTACAGTACATCACAGATAGCCTAGCAACACACCTTCCTACAGTACATCACAGATAGCCTAACAACACACCATCCTACAGTACATCACAGATAGCCTAACAACAACACCTTCCTACAGTACATCACAGATAGCCTAACAACACACCACCCTACAGTACATCACAGATAGCCTAACAACACACCTTCCTACAGTACATCACAGATAGCCTAACAACATACCATCCTACAGTACATCACAGATAGCCTAACAACACAACACCTTCCTACACTACATCACAGATAGCCTAACAACACACCTTCCTACAGTACATCACAGATAGCCTAACAACACAACACCTTCCTACAGTACATCACAGATAGCCTAACAACACACCATCCTACAGTACATCACAGATAGCCTAACAACACACCATCCTACAGTACATCACAGATAGCCTAACAACACACCTTCCTACAGTACATCACAGATAGCCTAACAACACACCTTCCTACAGTACATCACAGATAGCCTAACAACACACCTTCCTACAGTACATCACAGATAGCCTAACAACACAACACCTTCCTACAATACATCACAGATAGCCTAACAACACACCTTCCTACAGTACATCACAGATAGCCTAACAACACACCATCCTACAGTACATCACAGATAGCCTAACAACACACCTTCCTACAGTACATCACAGATAGCCTAACAACACAACACCTTCCTACACTACATCACAGATAGCCTAACAACACACCTTCCTACAGTACATCACAGATAGCCTAACAACATACCATCCTACAGTACATCACAGATAGCCTAACAACACACCTTCCTACAGTACATCACAGATAGCCTAACAACACACCTTCCTACAGTACATCACAGATAGCCTAACAACACACCTTCCTACAGTACATCACAGATAGTCTAACAACACAACACCTTCCTACAGTACATCACAGATAGCCTAACAACACACCTTCCTACAGTACATCACAGATAGCCTAACAACACACCTTCCTACACTACATCACAGATAGCCTAACAACACACCGTCCTACAGTACATCACAGATAGCCTAACAACACACCTTCCTACAGTACATCACAGATAGCCTAACAACACACCTTCCTACACTACATCACAGATAGCCTAACAACACAACACACCATCCTACAGTACATTACAGATAGCCTAACAACACAACACCTTCCTACACTACATCACAGATAGCCTGACAACACACCATCCTACAGTACATCACAGATAGCCTAACAACAACACCTTCCTACAGTACATCACAGATAGCCTAACAACACACCATCCTACACTACATCACAGATAGCCTAACAACACATCATCCTACACTACATCACAGATAGCCTAACAACACAACACCTTCCTACACTACATCACAGATAGCCTAACAACACATCATCCTAAACTACATCACAGATAGCCTAACAACACAACACACCATCCTACAGTACATTACAGATAGCCTAACAACACACCACCCTACAGTACATCACAGATAGCCTAACAACACACCTTCCTACAGTACATCACAGATAGCCTAACAACATACCATCCTACAGTACATCACAGATAGCCTAACAACACAACACCTTCCTACACTACATCACAGATAGCCTAACAACACAACACACCATCCTACAGTACATTACAGATAGCCTAACAACACACCACCCTACAGTACATCACAGATAGCCTAACAACACACCTTCCTACAGTACATCACAGATAGCCTAACAACATACCATCCTACAGTACATCACAGATAGCCTAACAACACACCATCCTACACGACATCACAGATAGCCTAACAACACACCATCCTACAGTACATCACAGATAGCCTAACAACACAACACCTTCCTACAGTACATCACAGATAGCCTAGCAACACACCTTCCTACAGTACATCACAGATAGCCTAACAACACACCATCCTACAGTACATCACAGATAGCCTAACAACAACACCTTCCTACAGTACATCACAGATAGCCTAACAACACACCACCCTACAGTACATCACAGATAGCCTAACAACACACCTTCCTACAGTACATCACAGATAGCCTAACAACATACCATCCTACAGTACATCACAGATAGCCTAACAACACAACACCTTCCTACACTACATCACAGATAGCCTAACAACACACCTTCCTACAGTACATCACAGATAGCCTAACAACACAACACCTTCCTACAGTACATCACAGATAGCCTAACAACACACCATCCTACAGTACATCACAGATAGCCTAACAACACACCATCCTACAGTACATCACAGATAGCCTAACAACACACCTTCCTACAGTACATCACAGATAGCCTAACAACACACCTTCCTACAGTACATCACAGATAGCCTAACAACACACCTTCCTACAGTACATCACAGATAGCCTAACAACACACCTTCCTACAGTACATCACAGATAGCCTAACAACACACCATCCTACAGTACATCGCAGATAGCCTAACAACAACACCTTCCTACAGTACATCACAGATAGCCTAACAACACAACACCTTCCTACAGGACATCACAGATAGCCTAACAACACAACACCTTCCTACAGTACATCACAGATAGCCTAACAACACACCTTCCTACAGTACATCACAGATAGCCTAACAACACACCATCCTACAGTACATCACAGATAGCCTAACAACACACCATCCTACAGTACATCACAGATAGCCTAACAACAAACCTTCCTACAGTACATCACAGATAGCCTAACAACACACCTTCCTACAGTACATCACAGATAGCCTAACAACACACCTTCCTACAGTACATCACAGATAGCCTAACAACACACCATTCTACAGTACATCACAGATAGCCTAACAACACACCTTCCTACAGTACATCACAGATAGCCTAACAACACACCATCCTACAGTACATCACAGATAGCCTAACAACACAACACCTTCCTACAGTACATCACAGATAGCCTAACAACACACCTTCCTACAGTATATCACAGATAGCCTAACAACACAACACCTTCCTACAGTACATCACAGATAGCCTAACAACACACCTTCCTACAGTACATCACAGATAGCCTAACAACAGACCTTCCTACAGTACATCACAGATAGCCTAACAACATACCTTCCTACAGTACATCACAGATAGCCTAACAACACACCTTCCTACAGTACATCACAGATAGCCTAACAACACACCTTCCTACAGTACATCACAGATAGCCTAACAACACACCATCCTACAGTACATCACAGATAGCCTAACAACACAACACCTTCCTACAGTACATCACAGATAGCCTAACAACACACCTTCCTACAGTATATCACAGATAGCCTAACAACACAACACCTTCCTACAGTACATCACAGATAGCCTAACAACACACCTTCCTACAGTACATCACAGATAGCCTAACAACACACCATCCTACAGTACATCACAGATAGCCTAACAACACAACACCTTCCTACAGTACATCACAGATAGCCTAACAACATACCATCCTACAGTACATCACAGATAGCCTAACAACACAACACACCTTCCTACAGTACATCACAGATAGCCTAACAACATACCTTCCTACAGTACATCACAGATAGCCTAACAACACACCTTCCTACAGTACATCACAGATAGCCTAACAACATACCTTCCTACAGTACATCACAGATAGCCTAACAACACACCTTCCTACAGTACATCACAGATAGCCTAACAACACAACACCTTCCTACAATACATCACAGATAGCCTAACAACACACCTTCCTACAGTACATCACAGATAGCCTAACAACACACCTTCCTACAGTACATCACAGATAGCCTAACAACACAACACCTTCCTACACTACATCACAGATAGCCTAACAACACACCTTCCTACAGTACATCACAGATAGCCTAACAACATACCATCCTACAGTACATCACAGATAGCCTAACAACACACCTTCCTACAGTACATCACAGATAGCCTAACAACACACCTTCCTACAGTACATCACAGATAGCCTAACAACACACCTTCCTACAGTACATCACAGATAGTCTAACAACACAACACCTTCCTACAGTACATCACAGATAGCCTAACAACACACCTTCCTACAGTACATCACAGATAGCCTAACAACACACCTTCCTACACTACATCACAGATAGCCTAACAACACACCGTCCTACAGTACATCACAGATAGCCTAACAACACACCTTCCTACAGTACATCACAGATAGCCTAACAACACACCTTCCTACAGTACATCACAGATAGCCTAACAACATACCATCCTACAGTACATCACAGATAGCCTAACAACACACCTTCCTACAGTACATCACAGATAGCCTAACAACACACCTTCCTACACTACATCACAGATAGCCTAACAACACAACACACCATCCTACAGTACATTACAGATAGCCTAACAACACACCACCCTACAGTACATCACAGATAGCCTAACAACACACCTTCCTACAGTACATCACAGATAGCCTAACAACATACCATCCTACAGTACATCACAGATAGCCTAACAACACAACACCTTCCTACACTACATCACAGATAGCCTAACAACACAACACACCATCCTACAGTACATTACAGATAGCCTAACAACACACCACCCTACAGTACATCACAGATAGCCTAACAACACACCTTCCTACAGTACATCACAGATAGCCTAACAACATACCATCCTACAGTACATCACAGATAGCCTAACAACACACCATCCTACACTACATCACAGATAGCCTAACAACACACCATCCTACAGTACATCACAGATAGCCTAACAACACAACACCTTCCTACAGTACATCACAGATAGCCTAGCAACACACCTTCCTACAGTACATCACAGATAGCCTAACAACACACCATCCTACAGTACATCACAGATAGCCTAACAACAACACCTTCCTACAGTACATCACAGATAGCCTAACAACACACCACCCTACAGTACATCACATATAGCCTAACAACACACCTTCCTACAGTACATCACAGATAGCCTAACAACATACCATCCTACAGTACATCACAGATAGCCTAACAACACAACACCTTCCTACACTACATCACAGATAGCCTAACAACACACCTTCCTACAGTACATCACAGATAGCCTAACAACACACCATCCTACACTACATCACAGATAGCCTAACAACACAACACCTTCCTACAGTACATCACAGATAGCCTAACAACACACCATCCTACAGTACATCACAGATAGCCTAACAACACACCTTCCTACAGTACATCACAGATAGCCTAACAACACACCTTCCTACAGTACATCACAGATAGCCTAACAACACACCTTCCTACAGTACATCACAGATAGCCTAACAACACACCTTCCTACAGTACATCACAGATAGCCTAACAACACACCATCCTACAGTACATCACAGATAGCCTAACAACAACACCTTCCTACAGTACATCACAGATAGCCTAACAACACAACACCTTCCTACAGGACATCACAGATAGCCTAACAACACAACACCTTCCTACAGTACATCACAGATAGCTAACAACACACCTTCCTACAGTACATCACAGATAGCCTAACAACACACCATCCTACAGTACATCACAGATAGCCTAACAACACACCATCCTACAGTACATCACAGATAGCCTAACAACAAACCTTCCTACAGTAATCAACAGATAGCCTAACAACACACCTTCCTACAGTACATCACAGATAGCCTAACAACACACCA